>NW_020185337.1:17905218-17982873 GCF_003031525.2 Neophocaena asiaeorientalis asiaeorientalis | reverse complement strand
AAAAAAAAAAAAAAGTATATATATATATATATATATAAAATGACCTATTTGGTTCTGCAAGAGTGCAAGGTTTGCTTAGCAATCAAAAACCAGTCAGTGCAATTCACTATAGTAATAAACTAAAACAAGGAAAAAGTACATGAGCGTATTAATAGGTGAAGAAAACATTTGAAAAACTCAAACATCAGTTTATGGTTAAAAGAGAGAAAAACTGAACGCAGTGGCAGTAGAGGGGAACTCCTATCCCTACAGCTAATATCCATACTTAATGAGGTAAAGCGGAAGCTTCTAATACTATTAGCAAAGCAAGAATGTCCACTCTCCCCACTTTTAATGAACATTGTGCTGGAGGTTCTAGCTAAAAATAGGCAAGAAAAAGCATTAAAAGCATAAATATTGGAAAGAAAAGATAAAACTACCTGTATCCGAAGATGCAAGATGTTTATATAGATATCCCTAAGGAATCAACAAGAAAGTTAATGATGAGCCTAGTAGGAATAATAAGTGAATTTAGCAAGGTCGAAGGATACAAAGATAGAATTTTATAATTAAATTATGTATTGTTCCATAGCAAATTATCTAGTGGACTAAAACAGACATTTGCTGTCTCATAGTTTTTGTGGTCAGGAATTTGAGAGCAGTTTACATACTGCTTCTGGCTGAAGGCCTTTCAGTGAGGTTGCACTCGAGATGTCAGCCATAACTGCAGTCATGTGAAAGTTTGACTGGGCTTGAGGATTAATGTAATGTGGCAGGAAGGTTCAGTTTTTTACTACAGGTGGTCAGAGCCTCAGAGCCTCACCATGTGGACCTCTTCATTCGGTGACATGGTAGCTGGCTTTCCCCCAGAGTATGCAATCCAAGAGAAAGAAAATAAGATGAAATAAATGATATCTTTTATAACCTAATCTTGGAAGTAACATACCATCACTTTTGTAAACTGTATTGGTCACAAAGACCAATCTTGATTCAGTGTGAGAGGGCACTATACAAAGGCCTGGACGCCACGAAGTGAAGAACGCTGTGGCCCTTCTTATCCAAGCTACCATAGTCCACCTTTTGGCCCCCAGAGATCCATCTCTCACAGTCCAAAATATACTTACCCCCTCCCAAGGCCACCCAAAAGTATCATTCTATTACAGCATCAGCTCAAAGTACAGAATCTCATTAGGTAAAACATGTGCAGTAGATAAACCTTAAGTACAGCAACCAAAGTACAGTTCTCCATTTGAAGACCTGTGAACTAATGCACAGGTTAGTAGTCCTTGATTAGGACCCAAAGCGTGAGAATAATTCTCCTTGGCTTTTAGTTCCACCCTTTGTACTCTTGGTTCTACCGTTCAAGTCATCCTTTCTTTTATTGTAAAGTTAGCACATGTTTGCAGCTGAATAGTTTTCTCATCCTTATTTGTGTTTGCCTACATTGGTATCCAAAAGCCTCTTTTAATTTTGTACTGTCTCTGTCCCTTTAATACGAAACTGTAAAGTGTTTCTGTGAATATAACTCTTAAATTCTTTTCACATCTCTGTGAACTTTATTAGGGATTCACTCCATTCGACAAAAGCCACACCCATTAATCTCTTCAAGATAAGCTCTTCTTTAACTTGAATAGCTGATGGACAGCCCCTTTATTAAGCCTTTAAAATTTTAATTGTTTGGTTGAGAGCATCTGTGAGACATACCCTAAAGGTATACCAAAAGGTACCTTTTGTCTGATTGAACTAGGTTCTCTGCAGCACAGTTTTTCACCTTTCAGAACAGCTCTGCATCTAGTAAATAAATTTATAAGGTAATAAAAAATGTTTACATCTGGATTGGTGTAGTTTGCTGCATGAATTTACATTTTTATCAAGGCTTACCAAATTGTACACTTAATATGACAACACATGGAATGTTATCACATAACTGATAGCACCACTGTCAGTGCTTCCATTTTGTGGAATTTCTCTTCTTCCCTTGGAAGACCTGTAAGTGAACCTTTTATCATATAGACTAAGTTAGGGCACTATTGTCAGTTCTTACCAGTTGTTATTGGAGCTTAATTTTCTTCTCAATTTTAGAATAACATAAGTAAATATATATATATACACACATATATCTATAAAACCCTTTCTTCCTATAAAGCAATAAGTCACCTATATACTCCCTGAAGAAACCTCGTTTAGATAATGGCATAACTTACATTCATTGAGAATAGATAGGTTTCCAAGTAAGAATACTCTACCTACCTGAGGCTTGGTTTTTTATGAGGCTATAAGCTTGACCTGGAAAATAGATAAGAAGGGGAAGGAAGTATATTTCCATGACTCTTTTGCTATGTAAGCAACCTTAACTTTCAACAGTCCTCTGAGAGAGGTTAGAGAAGGTAGAGAGTAATTCTTCCCTAATCCTTAATCCCATTTCACCCACAAAGTCCCACTAGAGGAGGTATATTAGAGTGGTAAAAATTACAGGTGTTTAAAACCATTGAGATATAGATGTGATTCTCACTTCTGCTGCTTAATAGCTGCTACAAGTTGATTAAGGTTCTTGAGTCTCTATTTTATCCTATGCAACATTTACCAACTATTTCATAGAGCCAATTAAACAGTAGAATATATATAACAAGTTATCACAGTGAGAGTGTGGGTTTAAGTACCCTTGAACAGGAGCTGCTGCAATGATCTCATTCATTTGTGTGATTAATACTGACCGTTTCAAGCAAGGTAGAATATTTGAGATTTCTTAAACTTGTAAATATACCAGTAAATGTTTTTAATAGGACAATATGTTGTATTTATTGAATAATAACTCAATATTAATAATTGTTAATAAAGGCTATTACTAGCTGAAACTGAAAGTGGAAGTATTGTTGTCATCTATGTTTTTCTGGGCATTCAGTTGTGCTAGCACATTTGACCTGACATTCCTTGGCTAAAGAACTACTACATGTCAATTGAATTTCCTGTTTACAGTAAATATGTAAGAAAGTTTTTTTCCAAGTGAGAAATAATGATGATAGACCATGGTAGTAACAGTTGAGACAGAGAGAAGGCAAAAGATGTGTGACTTGTTTTGGAAGTAATGTCAGCAGCCATTGCTATGAATTGGAATTGGGTAGTGATAGCAAGAGAAAAAGCAAGGGCAACTGAGAGTTGTTCTTTGAGTACAGGGCAGACATTATTGCCATTTTCTGAGACTGGGAAGACTAGAAGAGGGTTAACCTGTGTGCGACAGGAAGGAAACAAGAGTTTTCTTTTGGCCAGGTTGAGGTTGAGATGTTTATTTAGACATGCAAGTGTACTTGTCAAATAGAAATTTGAATTAATGTGTCTGCAAACCCAGAAAGATCAGGGCTAAAACTGTAGATTGAGTATTCATGATTATATAGATTCTGTTTAAAGCTATGGAAGAAAGAACTTGTACCTAAAACCAGGGTGGGAAGCGCCAACATTAAATGATCAGAAAGTTAAAAAAAAAAAAAAAGAGTGTCCAATGAGATGGGAAGAATACCAAGAGTAATATCAAGAAGCAAGGGAAAACATTGCTTTAAGAAAGCCAACTTGAGGAATGATGCTGAGAAGTAAATATGATAAGAAAAGAAAAGATAAACGGTCAGTGGATTTGTCAATCTACTGATTAATTCCAAAAGCATATTTCCCAGGCTTTAGAAATTTCAATATGTAAAACAATCTATACAAAGTATTAATTTATAAAGCTAAAGCCTAAAATAGAAATAGTAACTATTTCCAGCTTGTTCTCAGTTATTAAATTATTGGTTTATTTCTTTGTAAGTCATTGGTCTATGAATTTGAAGGATGTGAAAATGAATAATGCATGCCCTGAACGAATTTTTAAAATATGTTTTAAGGTAAAACACATCTTAGTTTTGGAAGGATATTATACATTTTATTAGGTTAATTAATAATGATGACCAGACGTTCATCTTACCTGAGTACCCTCCACACTGAGGTATTATTTTTTTCTTTAAAGAGTATTACTTATATTACCTAAAGTTGTTATTTATACTGCAGAGGCAATCTGATACAGTGATCACAATATACTAGTCTGTACTTGGACAGACTGCTCAAATTTGAGTATCAAATCTCAGTAGGTACATATGACTTTGAGCCAAGTGTTAATCTCTCCATGAGAATCTGGTCTCTCTCAGAAGCAGAATTACTACGTAAGTGCATGTTCAAAACTACTAGATAATATCAAAGTTTTTCCAAAGTGCTTGTACCAAATTACTCTCCCTCCGGGTATATTCATGTAATAGAATGCTTTATATTCATGTATCATCATGTCCCACAAAGAGTGTTTTCAACACAAAAACCAAGTCACAGATAAATTCATACAGAATATAGAGTTTAAAAATATGCAAAGCTAAATAATTATTAAATATTATTAAAGAATATACATTTTGAAAAGTATGGGGATGTTAAACATGGTAGTCAAGGTAAGATTCCATGTGTAGAGGTAGTGGTTGAGGAGGGGTGGACATGTGTAATTAAGGCAGATATTTATTTTATATTCATGGTATATTTTCTTATGTCTTTCTGTCAAAATCCTTGCATATACATAATATTTTCTTATATATGTTTAACGTTGCCTTAAAAAACTCAGTCTTCCCAAATTGTGTGTTCTCTGAGTGGCTCCCTCTACACCAACTCCATCCTCTACAATGCTAGTTTCCTCTGTATTTCTCTTCCCTTTGCCATCAGTGTATCATTTGGTATTTATTTAATGTCAAACTAAAAACGGAGTGGGATCAGTGAGAGAAAGGGTATAACAATCAGGCAGAGAATTTTTTCCCGGTATGTGTACTTACATAATCTGCCAGTCATGTGTATTATTTTATTACTTATTAAAAACAAACTACAACCCTGTATTAACAATAACCGCCACCCTCATTGTACCTGAATGATGTGGTTATTTGTGTTATAATCATATTCAATAATTAATCAAATAACCACTAATGTGGTTCTGCTGTGCATGTTTAACTTTTAATTTTCTTCTTGCATCCAGCATTAATATCTCAGTTGTAATACAACTCACATACTATTGTGTGATTTGATGGGCTAAATCTCACATCAAGAATTTCAGGCTGCAACATAGCAGATATACAGCAGATGGCACTCTGCAGGATCTCTAGGGGATGCTTAGTGGGTTCAGTGCTTCTGGTGGGGGAGGGAAGGGGAGAGCAGAGAGCCATTTAAGCAAATGATGCTGTGGAAAGCCTGCAATTGTGTTCCTCTGAGACACACTTTTACAGAAATTGTGTTTTATTCAGGTTTGAAAATCAGAAACAAAGGCATATTCAACTACAGTGAAAATGCCTATTTTTAATCACTGAGTATATAAAAGATGGTGTTACAAATTCAGACAACATAATGCAGTTGCTTAGGAGTAATATAAACTGTAAAGTGTTCACATGTTTACAGATTAGCAAAAGCGTTTTAACATCTAGTGACTCATTTAGATGCAGGACAGTTATTCCTTAACTATTTCATTTTAACCTTGATGAAAATGAAAACTTGAGAAAACTAGTATTGACTTTTAATATAAATTTACTAATAGGAATACAGATGTTTAATATTTCAAGTATTGTAGTTTAAATAGATGATTTTCTGTTATTGTTTTTTAAAGTGAAATAAGCTCTGTATAGTGGGCTAGCTATTAATAAAATCAAAATAACTCATATTTATGACAAATACATGTGACGACAAATAGATACATCTGTCTTGTTCTCTTGGTTAGATGAGCTTCTGTAAGTAAGAGGAGATGAGGAGTTTAAAAAGAATAATGAATTATTATGAAAAATTTTATTCACTTACCTCAAAAATAGACAAATATTGTTTTGTTATCCATGGCCTTCATTAGGGGTCAGCAAAGTCTTTCTGTAAAGTCCTGGCCATATAGACTGTATTGCAACAACTCAATTAAGTAGTAATAAGAAAGCTGATATATGATGTAAACAAATGAGCATAGCTAGAGTCCCATAAAACTTTATTTACAAAAACAGGCAGTGGACCAGATTTGGTTCTTGTTCTGGGCCTGTCATCCCATACTACTTAAGAGGGAGGTATCGTGATACTACTTCAAGTGTCATGAGGAGGTGTAGTTAAGAGCATTAGTTTAAGGAGCCAGAATATACAGTCTATATTCCATCTCTTTACTTACTAGCTCAGTGATCCTAGGCAAGTTAAACCCTGCAGATAATAATATTAACATACCACTTAAGTTTGTTGAGAATATTAACTATGTTAATATGTTTTAAATGCATGGAACAGTGTTGGACACATATCAAACGCTCAACTTGTATTAGTTATTATTTTATTATCACAAAGTCTGAGGACCACTAGTGAAATAAAATGATCATGGATCTAACATTAGGCAAAACCTGAATTCAAATCTTACTTAGATCTACAATTCAGCAATGTTGTTTTATTCTATTTTATTCAGTTTCTTTGATAAGCATTAGGTCTCCACATATAGAATAAGAGGATAAAAATTCTTATAAATTTTGTTGTGAGAATTAGATTTAAATTGTATCTGGCAGGTCTAAAGGTCTAAATAAATATTAGTTCTCTTCTCTTACCCCACTTTTGAAAAATGTATTCTAACGTTACTTCTCAACTTGTTGCCCAGATTGAGATTTGATTCCAACTTCATAGCACTTCCATGATTCTTATTTCCTTTAGAACTGGCCCTTGATTTTGGTGTTCCTATCTCTTGCATGTTCCAGAGCTATAGTCTGGCCCTTAAGCCCCAGGTTTGTGGCAGAGATTATTTCACTGGTTCACAGAATTTCTAAATACTGCTAAACCTCTGATCAAACTGCATAGTGTAGTAAATTTTGGATAGATATTAGTGAATAAATAATATATCCAGATATAGTACCTCTCTTTAGATTTTAAAATCTTTCCAAAATTTTGTTTTTAAGAAATATTCATAAGTGTTTGCTGAAATAAAGTCTGTGTTAAAATCATTTTCTTGCAAGGGAGTCTATTTTATAGAAGTGATTTTCTTAGCTTCTGTTTGCAGCTAAGATATGATTTTTAATTTTTAAAAAAATTTTATTTATTTATTTATTATTTATGGCTGTGTTGGGTCTTCACTTCTGTGAGAGGGCTTTCTCTAGTTGCAGCAAGCGGGGGCCATCTTCATCGCGGTGCGCGGGCCTCTCACTATCGCGGCCTCTCTTGTTGCGGAGCACAGGCTCCAGATGCGCAGGCTCAGTAGTTGTGGCTCACGGGCCTAGTTGCTCCACGGCATGTGGGATCTTCCCAGACCAGGGCTCGAACCCGTGTCCCCTGCATTGGCGGGCAGATTCTCAACCACTGCGCCACCAGGGAAGCCCTAAGATATGATTTTAATTCATCTCTATCTTCCCCCAAACAATTCCGCTTTCACTTAAGGCGGCACTTTGTCTAGATTTAAACTTATGATTTAAAATACTATTTTAATAGTGTAATCTAGGATGAAATTTAATATAATTCACAGTTACCTTAGTTATATTATGCTATTTATTTCTTATTTAGGGCTTTGCAAAAAGCTCGTAGTCAGCATATTGCTTTGTTTCATGTAACTCTTGGAACATCTACCATGGTTTGGACACATAGTTAAATTTAAAGTGTGGTCTAATTCAGTATCTGCTGAAAGTTCTGTGTCCCAATATGCCTCTATTGCTTATGAAACCCAACGCTATTCTGAATATTAAGGCCCATTTTCTGATATTACTATGCTTCCTCATTTACTACACATTCTTGAAAAAAATTATTTTATTTAAGGACTTGGCAGATGCTATGTCAAATTTAACTGCCACTGGAGAGATAATTGCAACCTATAAATATTCTTGAATTGTTTCTTCCAGACATTTCTCTTTACTTAGTTGACATCCAAGACTATCTATCCTACTGTCAAATTGTTTAGTACCTACCAAAGCTGCATTTTTTTCTCTCAAGAAACCTTCAGAAAAGGGAACCATTTTTTTGGTAAAGAATAGTGGGCAGAAAAGCACTTAATATTGTGGATACATGTAACTCTGTGGACCACAGACCAAGAAACTGCTGGCATTGATCTGGGGAGCAAAAATCCTGCAGATACCATCTACATCTCTGTCCATGCAGCAAATATAAGAATTCATTGTTGAAAGATAGTCACAGGATGTACTAATTCAAGTGTGGATTTGAGAATATTGCGATATTAGAGAACGGAAAAGGTACCAGGACGCCAGCTATGTGTGTGCCTGTGCACAGGTGTGTAGGTGTGTTGGGGGCTGTTGAGTATAATGTATTTGTGTGTGTTGTGGTTGAGAGGCAGGGTTGGAAAGTGTCTTAAAAATATGTCCAAAAAGCAAATGCCCTAACTGTGTAGTTGTCATCTATTTGCTTCTTCCCTGGCAAATTAGATTTGGCCCTATTGGAAGATCCTGAAAACCTTGCAAAAAATAACAGGATGCTCATAAAAGACACATGAGGGCATATGTCTGCATTCACAGTCTTACTTCTGAGTAATTTCTTGGTATCCTATTATCATCTCTTACTGGCTTTCTTCACTAGAATCACTTGAATAGATTACCTTTTAACGACCCACCTCTCCCTGTCTTTTATATTAGCCTTCAGACGTTTCATATATTTTTACTACCTTCAGGGAATTCTTGGTTTGTTTGACCAAACAGAGTGGGAGTGACCTGGGCTCCACTTTAAATCTCATGAAGTATCTCCTCACACAGGACTTAACGATTTCCCAGTCCTTTCCTCCTCCCTACCCCGCCACACACATCCTTTTCATTGTAAATCACAGCTCAAGAGAAATGGTGTTTTTCCATCAGTGCTTCAGATATTCACAGTCTCTCAGCTCATCATGCAGCCCCCCATCAAATTGAAATCCTGGTCATGGGATAATGAGCATTTAGCTTTAAAGAAGATGTGGCACATATATACAATGTAAAAAGGTCATGAAGAACATAGGGGCAAGACGGGAATAAAGATTCAGACCTACCAGAGAATGGACTTGAGGATATGGGGAGGGGGAAGGGTAAGCTGGGACGAAGTGAGAGAGTGGCATGGACATATATACAGTACCAAACGTAAAATAGATAGCTAGTGGGAAGCAGCCGCATAGCACAGGGAGATCAGCTCGATGCTTTGTGACCACCTAGAGGGGTGGGATAGGGAGGGTGAGAGGGAGACACAAGAGGGAGGAGATATGGGGACATATGTGTATGTATAGCTGATTCACTTTGTTATACAACAGCAACTAACACACCACTGTAAAGCAATTATACTCCAGTAAAGATGTTAAAAAAAAACAAAACGAAATCCTCACTTATCTTATTGTAATGAGAATTCTTTTCCTTAACACCATCATTCCTGTAGCTGTTCTTGGTAGTTTAACAACTGTTCTCCTGATTATAAACTTATGTGAGGCTTTTACACTATGTAGAACATGAATCAAGTTGACTGCCTGCCACAAGCTCCACAGAACATTTTTCTGTAAGATTACTGAGGATGAGACCTGGACAGGAGCCGGAACTCTACTCCTGTTTGTGTTTGAGGAGTAACTCTACTAATTCTGTAGTTTTTTTTTTTTCTCAGATAGTTACATGCGACTGTATTTGTTATCTTTAACAGGATTTTGTAGACATCAGTGATACTGATCAGTTTAGCAAGTGTTACCATGTTGAACTTCTTAGAAATGCTCTTTATACTCTGCCCTGAATATTAAAACAAACCATCGGAACACAAACTATCATGGCTTTTTTTCCAAAAGTGTGCTGTGTATTTGTAAGGTAAATAATGTGAATGAAATGCAGTGAATACTCAGTAATGATAAATCATTATGAAAAATGGGATCCATTTGTGACAATTTTAAAAATAGTATTGATATTCCCAAATGTATACAAAATATTTCTTTAAAGTAGCACTGATTGTAGGATGGGGCATAGGAAAATAAAAAGGAAAATTCAGATATAGTTTATTTTACACTTCATTAGGACAAGTTCAAATGGACCTTGTCGTTTCTCCTGAGTTTAGGAAGTGAAGGAAGTTCAAGATAGTAAGAAATCTAGATGAATAAAGAAACTTATCAATCAGTGAATAATAACCACTGTTATTTGGCTTGTGATAGGTGAAACTTTATTTTATTTTATTTTTTTTGTTTTTTTTTTGGCTGCACCACGCAGCATGTGGGACCTTAGTTCCCAGACCAGGGATCGAACCCTCACCCCTTGCATTAGAAGTGCACAGTCTTAACCACTGACTGCCAGGGAAGCACTAATAGGTGATATTTTAGTAAAAATGAAATAATCATGCCTGCATTTAAAATTTAAATGGGAAAACACTTTTAAAATAAGGTGTTTTTTATGATAATTTAATTGCACCTCCATTTCTTAAGGGGATTTATTTTTTAATGACTCACTGCTTTTTTAAGTTCAATATTAGATTATTATGTGGCATTTTATTTTATAGGCGCTTTAATTCAATTTATACATAGACTCACAGTCTTCTGTTCAGTTTTTTCCACAAATATTCACTGAATAACAGTCTCTGAAGCTGCAAAAAGAAATAATGAAAGGAAGAAGAAAGGAAGGAAAGAGGGAAGACAGGACTTGCCCTCAAGAGAGAGGTATGCAAGGTTCTTATGTTTACAAAATAAAATCAAGCTTAGACCCTGGAGTTTCTATGGGTGTCATGCACAGTTCAAGAGACAGATCCCCAGAATTTATATGTTGAAGCTGTAATCCTCAGTGTGACTCTATTTGGAGATAGGGGCTTTAAAGTAGTAATTACAATTATATGAGGTCAAAAGGATGGGGCCCTAGTCCAATATGACTGGTGTCCTTATAGTAAAAAAAAAAAAAAAAAAAACAGGTACCAGGAATGCACCCATGCAGAGGGAATTTGGCCTTAGACAGGCACAGAGAGAAGACCATGGGGACAAACAAAGATGGTCACTTGTAAGCCATGTAGAGAGGCCTCAGGAGAAACCTGATTTCCCAACACCTTAATGTTGGACTTCTGGTCTCTAGAACTTTGAGAAAATTAATTTCTGTTATTTAAACCACCCAGTCTGTGGTATTTTGTTATGGCAGCTCTGGAAAACTAAAATACCAGCCAAGCTCCCAAATAGAACAAACCAAGCCAAAAGTAGATTTTTGCACAGGGAACCTGGGACTTTGTTGTACTGTTCCAGAGGACCACCAAGAGAGTGGCATAGCCTTACAGTATTAATGAAAAACAGAAACTAGCTGCTTGTTCTTACACATTCATCTGTGCATGTGGCAGAAAGGCTCAACAGCTTTGTACTCATATTAAGAAAGGGGCGATGCTCCCTGAATGGTTTCACTCTTAAATGGCCAAGAGTCTAAGTTAATTTTATGCTAATTTCTTTGTGCAGAAGTGTGTCTGAAAGTAGCAGTCCTAACTAGAAACTAATTTGTTGTCAATATGCAGGATTTACTAGAGGAAAGGTTATTGAGGGGGATGAAGATGAGTTTAGACTGATCCGGGTTTGAGGTAATGAGTGTGGAGTGGAACAGCATCAATAGGTATCTAGGAAAAGAGAGGAAACTGAAAGCTGTAGGTGAAGTGAAGAGATTAATGACTGATTTTTGTATAGGGATAGAGGAGAAAACATATGAAAGATTGTTTTGATATTATAAACCTGGGGAGTGGAAAGAATGGCACTGCTCAACTTGAAAGAGGAAATTCAAACTTCTAGTTCTGGAGACAAAATCATGAGCTTGATCTGATTTATGTTGGATTTGAAGTAGTGGTGTCTTATCCAAATCGCTCATTCACCTGACTTCTGAATAAGTCATCAATACAGAAGAGGCTAGGATAAAAGGCCATGCCTAAAGTTACACATTTGTTAATTTATTTGCTTAGATGTGCTTAAGTGTTGATGTGATTCATTATCCTTCTGTGATTTTTGAAGTGAGCAAGGTTAGGGAAAGTTAAGAGAGAAGAGAAGAAACAAGTGGGTCTGAAGAGAACAGAGGTAAGGTATGCAAAGAAGCAGAGTTATAAAATAATTAGCATATATATAGTGCTTACAGGGTACCAGGCGTTATTGTTAAGCCATTTACAAATATCCCTTTTACCTTCCTAACAGCCCTATGATAACGGTGTTCTTATTATCATCTCTGTTTCATAGGTAAGGAAGTTGAGATTCACAGTGGTTAGGCATTTTAAGTCAGGATTTTAAATAGCCAAGGCACTGTGAGCTTCAGAGCACATACTCTTAACCACTTTGTTATGCAGCCTCTCCAAAATAATGTATAGATTTGGTGAAAATAGAGCATAAAAAGAGTGGGGGGAAGAGGGAGAATATTCTTAAACAAAAAAAGGCAAGATTGTCATAGTCGAATCTTCTGTAGAAGTAAAGAGAATAAAGTTTGTTGGCTTAAATTAAAAATGAAGTTCTTGATTTAAAAAAAAGACATGTTGGGCTTTCCTGGTGGCGCAGTGGTTGAGAGTCCGCCTGCCGATGCAGGGGACACGGGTTCGTGCCCCGGTTCGGGAAGATCCCACATGCCGCGGAGCGGCTGGGCCCGTGAGCCACGGCCGCTGGGCCTGCGCGTCCGGAGCCTGTGCTCCACAGCGGGAGAGGCCACAACAGTGAGAGGCCCGCGTACAGGAAAAAAAAAAAAAAAAAAAAGGACATGTTAAGATAATGACAGGATAGGTGGGATTCCAGACTTCTAAATATTTTGGATGAAAATTAGGATGAGAAAGGAAAATTATGAATGGAAATAGTCATTCTTTAAAAAACAGTTTTTTTTAAATGAAGAAAGGGGAGATCATTGGTGAGTGGAAGAAAGCACCACTCTCTGGGGCACTCCCTTCAGTTGCTCATATCTCTCTTAAATATAGTCGTTGCTCTGCATCTGCGGGTTCAGCATATAAGGATTCAACCAAAGACAACTGAAAATATTCAGGGAAAATTTCCTGAAAGTTCCAAAAAGCAAAACTTGAATCTCCCATGTGCTGGCAGCGATTTACATATATTTACATTGCATTAGGTATTGTAAGTAGTCTAGAGATTATTTAAAGTATACAGGATGATGTGCATAAGTTTTGTGCAAATACTACATCATTTTATGTATGAGAATTGAGCATTCAAGGACTTTGGTACCTGCAGTGGATCCTTCACACTCAACATGTACGGAAATAGCGCTTCTTAGTATTAACGTTCCCTTTCCCCAAATATCTACATGTTGTTTTCACCACCATTTCCCTAAATGCCAAAGCTTAAAACTGGGCTCCCACTTTGACACAGCTTTCTTCTCAGCCAGTGTGTCACTAAATCTCTAAAATCATTCTTTTCTCCCTCATCATTTACTCTCTGTATTTGTTACTTTCTGTAATCAATTCTTTAGTCAAAAATTTCATTGCCTTAAGTGTACAAAATAGTACAGTAGTCTCATAACCAAGAAACAGCATTGAGAAGTGTCTAAGAGCAGAAGCTATTAAGTTGCACAGACTTTGGGTAGAATCTCATCTCTCGTATTTGCATACTAGTGCCTTTGGGGAAGTTATTTAATGTCTCCAAATTTGTTTCCTCTTGTGTAGAATGAAGAATTAAATAATAATAAGTGAGAATACTAATACTTGTTGCATAGTAAAAAAAAACACATGAACAAATGAGAGAGAATAGCTATTGTTTCACCTTTCTCTTCCCTAATCCTTTCTTATGTTTCATCATGCTATTTTTCTTCAAAACATTCCAGCAACCCCTTATTTTATAAAGTCCAAAGCCTCACCCTTTATTCAGAGATCTTCATAATTTGGTTATCTAGCTTTATCTCGCAGTTAACGTCTCTGCTGTGCTCTGGTCAGTGTGCCCTTTTTATTCTTCTCTAGATATGCCATGTTGCTTTCTTACTGCAAACTTCTGCACATTTTATTCCCTAAGGCTTGGCATGCCCTTCTCCACCAACCGTGCCTGTGCAAATTCTTAACCTTAAATTTCACCTCTTTAACAAGCCTTCCTTGATGTTCTTATTGGCTCTTACATGCATTTAATCATCCACATCCTTGCACTGTAAGTTAGTTATGAAGATCAGTGTAGGTGTTTCCAGCTAAAGACCACATCTTTGTCTCCTTTGTATTTCCCAGAGCACCTAGCACAACAGTGGGTAGGTGGGGCTGACTAAATATTCTTCAGTGTAAGAAGAGAGCATATAGATATTACCAAGAGAAAGAAGATAATTTTATTTTCTGAATAAATGTCTTAAATTTATTTTTTAAAATTTTAACTGATGTAATGCCACAGGTGCATATTGAGTACTTGTTGAGTCTTATAAACTTGATTCTTGATTTCTGGATTTTACAAAATAAAGGATGCCAGATTCATTCTTTCTGAATTTGTCATTAATATTTGTATTGATACATAAATGCACAGATAAAATATTAAATTTGTATAATTATTTTAAATATTATTAAACAGCAGCAAAACCAACACTTATATAAACAATTTTCTACTGGACCTAAATGTGTTGTCCTTAGTGACAAGCCCACGTTAATTCAGCTTGGAAGACAGACATAGTGCTTGCTTCTGGGGCAGAGGACAAATTCACTTTTTGGCAAAAGCAGAAGAGATACTGTCTTCCTCTAGGCCAAAGTTTGGGCAGCTTTGCTAGCAGCACCTTTAAAAGATTGTAATTTCCTAAGCTTGGGCTCCTTCGGTTGTGATGCAGTATGTGTGCCATATCCACCTGGGATGCTCTGCATAGCCTCAGTGGGATTTGGGGGGACAGGGTACTCAAGGGGAGCAATGAAAACATTAAACTCATGCTGCCTGATGTATCCTGAGTAGTAAAGTCCCTGTGTCTCTGACCCAGAAGTCTCAAGTTTTCTGCTAGTATCCATGAAACTGTGGCATGCTAATTTATAGTTATTGAGTACAATCTCAGAACGTTCATGGTCTTTTCAAAGTTCATGTGCAAAATTTTCTTCCTTTAGAAATAATTTATAAGTGAATTTAAAAATCATAAATGTGTAGGTAAAATTACTTCCTAAATAAAACAAATCTAATGCATTAAATTCAAAATATTTTGAAGCATAATTTTCATATTTCAGAATGACAAAGTGTGCAGTAAAATAATGCAGAAAAATGAATATAAAATAAAGTAATGCAGCCACATGTTCATACTAGAATCAAGACTTCCTAGTTTTGTGGTATCCTTTATAAGCATGTTTTCATGTGATTGTAGAACTAGTACTGAAGAGCACACCTATCAAACTCATTCATATTTTTTCACTGAAAATATGGGGTGTTACTTTTGAGGTAGAGAAATAGGAATACGTTTGCATGCATCACAAGTCTTTCAACTGCCATATATTTCTTACCAGGCAAACTACTTCTCTTTAT
Source organism: Neophocaena asiaeorientalis asiaeorientalis (assembly GCF_003031525.2). Taxonomy (NCBI): domain Eukaryota; kingdom Metazoa; phylum Chordata; class Mammalia; order Artiodactyla; family Phocoenidae; genus Neophocaena; species Neophocaena asiaeorientalis. The sequence continues at coordinate 17,967,512 of NW_020185337.1, read as the reverse complement.
AAAATAGATCTCTTTGGAAATAAAAGTTCATATTTCTAAAACAATTAATCTTGCTTTGAATTTTCAATTATCAGAACTTGGCAGGTGTTTTGCAGCTTGTTTTTATTTTTAATGATAATAGATTATTCACTTTTAAAAGCAAGTTGCATGGTCATGAACAGAGAATAAAATTTTTATAAAAAGTGTTTTTATATGTTTGTATATATTTTTATATGTTTTGTATGTTTAAAAAAGCCTGGGCATATGAGGAAGGCTGCACATCAAGCTGTTATCACAGTTTACCTAAGGAACAGGGAGGTAGAAGAAAATAGTTGACTTTTCCTTTGCATATCTGTACATTGATGTTGTTTTCTCCTGCAATGTGAATTTATTGTTTTTTATCCTGGAAAGGCAAACTAATAAAGTATTTTTAATAAAATAAACGTAAGTATTAAAGAAACAAAAAATGAATTAAATTAAAATAGGCAGCCCTGTTGGAGTAAATTATTTATATCAGTATTTTAGCACAACAGGATATCAATTTATAAACCTGAATAAAAATTTGAAATACTTAATTTTTTTACCTGTGTTTTAGGATTTCCTACTAAATTCAGTCACCATAGTACCTGTTTTGTATTTCATATAACTTAGGGCATCTTGATGCTCTACTTTGCACAAATAAATTTTTCCTTATTTTAAAACATATAGAGTGGCAAGTTTTACAGTTACTTGAAAATATGTAATTCATCAAAAATATATTAGTCGGGCTTCCCTGGTGTCGCAGTGGTTGGGAGTCCGCCTGCCAATGCAGGGGACACGGGTTCGTGCCCTGGTCCGGGAAGATCCCACATGCCGCGGATGCGGCTGGGCCCGTGAGCCATGGCCGCTGAGCCTGCCCGTCCGGAGCCTGTGCTTTGCGATGGGAGAGGCCACAACAGTGAGAGGCCCGCGTACCGCAAAAAAAAAAAATATATTAGTCAATTTGAACCATGAAAGATTATGGGATCCCTTAACTTTTATTTTTGTTAGGGGATAAAATTAAAATCAGATTATGTTAATTCATTGGGATATTTCATTTAACAGTATTTAATTATTCTCCAAGGGGTAATATTGAGTAGTTTATCTAATGGAATATAGTGGAATGTGATGGAATAGCTAACATATGCTTTATAATTTTCCCTAAGCTCTATTATAAAAGGGAATCCTATTATTCATTTACTTGAAATATTTGAATTCTTATATTATTTTTATATCTCATTTTGTATGTTATATTTTAACTTTATTTTTTGGTTATATTAGAATGTTCTTATATACGAAAGACATTTTTAAATATTTAGGAATTAGGTATATGTTTTCAATGAGCACGTTTGTATTTTTCCTTTCTGACTAGGCATGGCTTGTTTCTAGCTACCGGCACACCTCGTTTTAGTGCACTGTGCTTTATTGCACTTCACAGATAGTGTGTTTTTTACAAATTGAAGATCTGTGGCAGTCCGGCATCAAGCAAGTCTATCTGCACCATTTTTCCAGCAGCATTTGCTCACTGGCTTTCTCATTGTCACATCTTGGTAATTCTCACAGTATTTCAAACTTTTTCATTATTATTATATGTGTTATGGTGATCTGTGATCAATGATCTTTGATGTTACTACTACGACTCACTGAAGGCTCAGGTGACGGTTAGCATTTTTTAGCAATAAAGTTTGTTTGTTTTTTTTTTTGCGGTACGCGGGCCTCTCACTGTTGTGGCCTCTCCCGTTGCGGAGCACAGGCTCCAGACGCGCAGGCTCAGTGGCCATGGCTCACGGGCCTTGCTGCTCCGCGGCATGTGGGATCTTCCCGGACCCAGGCACGAACCCGTGTCCCCTGCATTGGCAGGCAGACTCTCAAACACCGCGTCACCAGGGAAGCCCTGCAATAAAGTATTTTTAAATTAAGCTATGTACATTGGTGTTTTTTAGACATAATATAGTTGCACACTCAATTAACTACAGTATAGTGTAAACATAACTTTTATATGTACCCGTGCTGAGAAACCAAAAAATTTGTGTCACTCACTTTATTGCGTTATTTGTCTTATTGAGCTGGTCTGGAACCAGACCCACAATATCTCTGAGGTATGCCTGTATGCGTTGCTGCATTTCTAAAAATGCATTTATATGCAATTGCATAACATTATAAATTTTTTAAAATCTGTGCACATATCTTTTCTTTAATAGAAGACAAAGTTTTTTCCATCATTTATTCATTCATTCAAATGCCATTTATTTAGCCTTATTACATGCCTAATCTTGTCTCAGTTCTTCGAGATATATTAGTCGCATCATTTGTAAGTGAAGGAGTCACATCCAACATAAACGTCTTTGGGAATCTATTGCCACACAAAACTAGGAAGTATAAGATTGAGTATGGTGCCCTTGCCAGAAAAAGAGATTTAGACGGGATGCTGGACTGGCCAGATCATAGATTTTCACTGGATAGGTAGGAGTGGAGAGGAAGAAGATAAATAAAATTGAGATTGATTCTTATCTTCAGAAATTTCAGTAGATAGAGAAAGCAGCACAGTCGTTTATAAAAAAATCTTATCAAGTGATGTTTATATATTTAAATTTGGATTATTCTAACAACTGTTTATATTTTAAAAGGAGTTAGATTTCATATATTCTATTCTGTGCCTATAGATGACAGTATCACTATAGAAAAAAGGTGTGTTTGAACTCTTACCTGGTGATATGTGACAGTGTAACTACATGAATTTTAGTTTTGTGTTTCTCATGTCAGATACAGCAGGTTCAATAAAAGTACAATGAGTCTCTGTTTATATTAGTTATGGATAGTTAATCATAATAAAGTTTTATAATAGGGTCCTTATATCTGCTGCTCTTTAACTAAAGAATCCTGGTTTGATGAGGTGAAAGATGCATTTTATGAACAAAGTTCTATAGCACACTTTGTGGGGTGCTTTATGGCATGACATTAGCAGTCTAGTGTTTTCATGGCTTTTGATAGCTATTTGATGTTGAAAAAGAGCTTTGGAAAATTTTCATTGTCTTTTCTTTCACATTAAAATAAAAACATTCTATTCTTTAACCTTTGTTTTTCTTGTCCATCCTATAAGGACAAAACAGTTCTTTTTCTAATATATGGAGTGCATTTGTGAAACTCTGAGGATGAGTATGATCAGATCTAGAAAATTTTAATCTGAACTGGTCTGGCTTAGACGTCTCTGAGAAAACCCACTGTGTTCTCAGATTGGTCCTAATGACGTAGGCTGTTTCTTTATAGTTTTCAATTTCACGGATCCTGGTTTGGGCAGTATTAAGAATATCTTTAAAACTTTGAGAGTTGCCAAAATATAGTTTGAATAAACATGTAGGTAGGCATTTATTCGGAATTTAAATGACAAATAGAAAGATAGGTCCAAACAGAGGCATTCTTAATTTTATATTATCTGACAACCTTAACCACCTTTTTAAACGCTACCCCTTAAATCCATGAAAATCAAGGGCATGAAAATCACTATACACATGACAAAATATTTTAAGAGATTATGTGAAGTTATTCTCAGCCTTTTTCTTTTACTAACATCTTGCCTGCTCAAGTCTAGAAAAACCTGCCTGAATTTCTTCTATTTTCTATTACCCTCAAATTGTTTTGACCACCTTTTTACTTCACCTGTTGCCGTCGATAGAGAAAAAGATATTCAGTTGTTTGACATGTTGATATTCAAAATCTTTATTTTTAAGTGTTTTGTAAATTGTTATTGTTCAACAAAATAGATTTTTAAAAATCTCCTTAGAATGGTAAATGCCCACAATAAAAGATCTTTGTGTCTCCGATGACTTATTTCCTCTGCTTATCCTATAACTTTCTAAGAGAAGTGTGTTTAAACCTTCAACTATGAATTGTTTTATTTCTCCTTTTTGTTCTATTAGTTTTTGTTTTATATATTTTAAAACAATGTGATTGGATGGATCAACTCTTTTATAATTATTATAATATATTAATTTTATCTCAAACTGTGTTGTCTACTTAGTCTAATATTAATATTGCTGTACTAGTTTCTGTTGGTTACTATTTGCCTTGTGTGTGTCTTCAATCTTTTATTTTTAATATTTCTCTATTCTTATGTTTTACATGTTGTTCTAATAGATATAATATAGTTGGCTTTTTCCCCTTAAATGACAGATTTTAAAATCCTTATCTTTTAACTGTAGACTGTATTTTGTTTGCCTTTATTGTAGCTACTGAAATATTTAAATTGAAATGTATGTTCTTAATATTTGTTTTTCTATTTGTCCCACTTGTTCTGTGTTCCCTTTTGTATCCCTTTGGGTTAATTATTTTTAAAATTATTCCATTTCCTCTTTTATTATTTTGTTAGTTATACAATATTTAAAATCTTTCTTCTTTGTAGTTATGCTAGAGATTACAACATATGTCTTTGACCTCAAAAAACATAATTTCAATAAATATGTAATTTTCTGTGTAATGTTAGGACCTTAAAACACTTATACTTTAATTGTATTTCTCAGTCAAATCTTTAGTTTATTTTAATTCTACAGATACATACCAATAATATATTATCATGCCTTCAATATTTGATAAGATTTACCCAAATATTTACTCTTTTCTTTGAACTTTATACATTCCTACATCTCGGTGTTTCTATCTGAGATTATTGTTCTAATGCCTGAAGAACTTTCTTCTTACTATTTGTTTAGTATGAGTATACTGTTGATGAATTTCTTCTGTCTCTGTCTCTCATTCTTTTTTTCCCTAAAATATCCATTTCAATTTTATTTTAAGCATATTTTAATAGATATAGAATTCTATGATTATAGTTATTTTTATTTTTAGCACTTTTATTTTCTGGCTTCCATTCTACTGGCATTTTTATTATTGCTTTTTGGAAGCTAATGTGTCTTTCTCTGGCTGGTTTTAACTTTTCTTTGGCTTTTGGTAGTTTGATGTACCTTTGTATAGAATTTTCTTTTTCTGTTTTTCCTTCTTGTGGTTCATATCTGTGGTTAGATTTGAAACCATCTGATCCAATATCTCTTCAAAATTGCTTCTGCCCATCTTCTCTCTTATTTACTTCTAAGATTCCAATTACTTATATGCTGATGTTTCACCATATACCATATGTTTTATCCTTATTGCCTGTTTTTCCATTGTTTATCTTCTTCATGTTTCATTATGAATATTTTCATCTCACCCATATTTCACTTCACTAATCCTCTCTTTAGCTGTATTGAATCCACTGTTAGCACATCTAATACTAAATTTCAATGACTATCTTTCAGTCTATTTGATTTTGTATCATAATTTTTAAATCTCTGCTGAAATTTTCCATCTTGCCGTGTAATTTCTTAAACATATTAGTTACAATCAGGTTAAAGTCCATGTGTTTTAATTCTATATCTGGACCTCCTTTGGTTTTGTTTGTATATCTGGCTCTTTCCTTGTTATTTATTTGATTCTCTCTCCTGGTAGACCTGTTAATGGTTAATTAAGTAGAGTAATTTGAGGCTGTAGATTTTATTAACTTCCTGCAGAAAGGGTTTACTTTTTTAGGTAGTTAAAATCTAGGCATTTCATCTCAATACAATCATGGATTAGAGTGATTCCAAGAGGAATGTCAGTCATTGGGAATCTAGTGGGATTACCGATGGAAGGAAAGCCAGAAATTTCTCAAAGGCTTCTTTTCCATGAAATATTTGAATTCCAATATTGCCCTCTTAACCCAGTGTCACTGCTGATAGCTCTTCATAAGATCTCTCATTCTCAGCCACTGCTTTCTGCTCATCTTCTCAGGTTTTGCTTTCAAATTTGCAAATGACTTTTAAAGGGCAAACTCTATTTTTCCCTGTGCTCTCCACTACCACCACACTCAATACTTCTGACATCAGATGCCTAGGAGTCTTCCCAGATGAAACAATTCTCCAATTCTCTACAGACACCAACTGAGTGTTCTACAATTCAATTCAATTCTGACACTATCTACCAGGAGTTAGCATCAGATTTCACAGGTTAAGGGCTCAGTTCCACAAGACTGCCCCCATTTCAGATACCAGTATCGAGTCCAGGTTGTCACCTACGCTTCTGACCAACCAGCTATAAATTGTAGGTTCCCAGAGCCCCCTCTTTTCGTTCGATAATTTGCTAGAACAGGCACAGAACTCAGGGAAACAGTTTGCTTACTATATTTATTACTGCTTTATTGTAAAAGAGTACAACTCAGGAACAGCCAGATGAAAGAAATACGTAGGGCAAGGTGTCAGGGGAGGAGCATGGAACTTACACGCCATTTCTCCAGGTATACACCAACTCAGAAGCTCTCCAAATGCCTTTGGCTAGGATTTTTTGCGAAAAACGCCTCTCACTGTTGTGGCCTCTACCGTTGCAGAGCACAGGCTCCAGACACGCAGGCTCAGCAGCCATGGCTCATGGGCCCAGCCGCTCCACGGCATGTGGGATCTTCCCAGACCGGGGCACCAACCCATGTCCCCTGCATCAGCAGGCTGACTCTCAACCACTGCGCCACCAGGGAAGCCCCTGGCTAGGATTTTTATAGAGGATTGATTAAATTGTTGGGCATTGGTGATTAATTTCCAGCCCCTCTCCCTCCCTGGAATTTGGGGAATGGGGCTGAAGCTTTCCATCTTCTAATCACATGGTTGGATCCACTGGCAACAAGCCCTCTTCCTGAGGTTACCCAGGAACCTCCACCCCCCAGTCGTCTCTTTAACATACAAAGACACTTATTAATTGGGAGATACGTAGGGTTTTAAGAGCTGTGTGCCAGAAAACCAGAGCTGAAACAAAATGTATATAAAAATGTCACAGACTCAAAGGATAAATGTGACACCAAATATCACATTTATTTCTCTGGCTTCTGTTTTTTCTGGAATCTTGACTTTTCAGGTCTTTGACCAATCAGGGCCTTGTGAGGTCTTTAAACAGATTTGTTTGGGGGTCAGAGTTTTCTAGTTTTTCTTAGTCTAATTTCATTGGTCTAATCCAGGAGTTAGGGAACTATGGTCTGTGTGCCAAATATATCTTGCCACCTGTATTTATAAATAAAATTTTATTGGAACCAGCCAAAACTATTTGGTTACATTAACTAATGTTTTATTTAAATTTATAGAATTTACGATAAAATTAATTCATGTTTGGTCTATCTAACCTCTTTCTAAAATAGATTTTAAATACATTTTAAGTTAGAGTCACAAAGTTTGAGCCCAAGTGGAAATGCTGGATGCACTGTACAAATGGACCTCCACCCAATCCCACCTCATATATGATGTAGACTTTTAACAGATTCTGCAATCTCAGAGATGCCTCCAATCTTTCATATGCAAAATAGTATAGTAATAATTGTTTTAAGGCGAGTAAATAATATGAATGTGTATAAGACACTTGACAGTTGGTGCTCAAAAAAGGTACTGGGTATTATTGTTGCTACTTTCTTGGAATAAATAAATATAGTGCTTCTCATGGTGATTTAAATAAAGGAAGCAATATTCATTTTATTTCTAAATTCTGACATAGTGTATCTCTTAAAATCTTTCATATTATTTAAATAGACTGATAAGCACTTTCATTACTGTGTAACTGCCTTCCCCTAACTCCAAACTATAACTTACCTTAGAGAATCCCATATAATGAAGTTTGTTCATTCGTCTTTTTTTCTTGTTCCTTTTAAATTATTATGTGGTTTTTAAAGCTGCTTTAGCACATAGACTAGGTAGCAGTCATGAAGGTAGTCGGTTATACCTTTTTTCTGTTAATTACAAGAATCCCACTTTAAACATAGTTTTGCAGAAGATCTTCATTTTTTTTTCTCCCCTTCTGTGTTTCAAGAGTGTGTAGCTGCTTTTCTGCAACACCCAGGGGAGAATTCGCAAGTGTATTTGTGTGTAGTTACTGGTAGAAGGTAGTGAAAGAATAGAAGACAGCAATGGAAGCTCAACCAGAAGAAAAGAAGGTTGAAGCACAATATACAATGAAAAGGACTTACCTGTAGCAGGAGAAGATACGTGTTAGCCCTAAAAGAGAACCTCCCAGTGCTGAGTGACAGTTATTGGGCTCTGGCACAGGTTAGAGAGGTTATGGGATGACTCCAAAATTCCTAAAATGTCAGAGTCTCTTACGTGGGATCATTTGTGATTGGTCTCACCGAAAATCATGAAAGTGCAGAGATTTTATACACGTGGTTTTTGTACTTTTAAAAAACGTACAGGATCTACTCTCTCAGAAACCAAGGATCCAAGGCTGCCTCTTAAATCATATTTTCTTTCTTTAACAGTTATTATTATTTAGAAATACTCAGGCACCAAAATTATGTTGTAGTATCTTAAAGGATAGAATATTTATTTCAGAAATTGAGATTTCTAACTGGCAGTAGCTTATGATGCTTTTGTTCTCATGAGAGAGGAATTAGGATAACCATTTTGGTTAGATTTTCTGATTTTGGGCAGGAAGATAAAATAGATATCCTGTGCCTTTTCACCTGCAATACTTTGTTAGTACATTAGTATATTACCATCTGAAACCCAGAGGAAAGAAATAATAATAATTTCTCTTGGTGTGCAGTTGGCAATTTTCTATACATTTATTTCATTAATTTTCTAATGAAGGAGGTAACATTAACTTCACTTCATAGATGAGAAAACTGAGGTCGAATCAGATTCACTACTTTAGTCGAGTACTCAGTGAATAAGTAGTGAAACCTGGATTAGAACACGTGCCCGCTCAGTTCCACAGCCAAAATATTTCCACTCTACCATGTATTCTGGCTACACATAAAAACCACTGGCAGAACTTTCAAAATATCGATGATTGGAATGTTCAGAACCAGTGAGAATCACTAAAATATACTATTCTTCAAAATTTTTGAAATATTTATTTAAAAATATTTCAAACAAAGTCAAATCTAAAACATAAGATTGTCAATTATGTTATTCTCTGTAACAACACTTTGTTGATGGCAGATGTTTAGTTATTAGTTATATCTGTGTGACCAAGACAAAATAATAATGTGTTATTATTACTTAATATATCCAGTTGTCAAGGATGACTGTTTTCAATTCTAGACACAAAATTTTTAATATCTTTTCTAGTTGTTTGAAAGCAAAACTAATGCCTAAGAACATAAGTTACCTGTGTACTACTACCGTTTTAAAGATAAGAATTGATTTTCAATTCAGGGATAATTATTTTAAAAAAAGAAAACAAAACTCTACTTAGTTTTCAAGGGATTCTATGCACATAACTACTGTGAGACATTCATTTTTGAGATTAGTTTTTAAGAATCAAAGGATTAACTTAAAAATAACAGTGTTATGAATACAATAAAAATATAAAATGAATACAGTATTCTCTATGTACTTCATTCTTTACTAATGAAATAACATCATAATTTCTCATTTCATTACAAATTTCTAGGTAGATGGCCAGCAATTCAAAATGGGACTCAATGTAATGATATAATTTTGTGATTAGTGTGTCTCCTTTAAACTTTCAATCATAAATTATATTTTAATTTGGGAATGTATTCACACAGCATAAATTCAGACTACACATGGGAAGTTTTTATTTTTTTGCTAAAAGCATTAAAGCAATTTTGTTAAGTTAATAGAATTTATTAGCACCGTATTTTTTATACCTTTATATACTACTGTGTGGTTTACATTAATAAGTATAATAACAATAAAATAACTCTGAATTTATACACCCGGGTGATGGATGTGTGTCTATGTACAAAGCTGCCTAAAAAACTGAAATATTAATTACATTTTTGGCATAAAGTAATATGCTTTTACTGAATTTTAGTGTCATGATAAAGGGGATGTTGCCAAGAGTATTACATTAAAAATGAGTCTTGACAATTTCATGTCCATGTTCAGTGAATTTATTTTTCCATTTCTCTTGTCTTTTTATTAAATTATTACCCAATTCAGTTTTATTGAATGCCTACTAAGTTCAAGTACTCTGTTAGGTGGTAGGATATAGTATGGTTACAATCAGTAGTATGGCTACTGCCAGGATAGTAGGGAAGAGAAACATTAAACAAATACTTACGTGTCATGTATGTGGTGTGTCTTTTGGGCTTTGGGATACATAACAGTAATCCAGGGGGCGCGAGGGGTTCTGAGGACAAACATGCTGAGACATGAGGGCTGAAAGCAGAGTATTTCTGACTGAGGAAAATACCATTCTAAAGCCTCTGAGGCAAGGTGTTTAGAAGGCAGTGGTATATCGGCTTCCTGTTGCTGCTGTAACAAATTACCACAAACCCAGCAGCTTAAAATAACGCAAATTTATTATCTCACAGTCTTGCAGCTCAGAAATCTGGGGCGGAGATTTTGTCTGGTTTCTCTGATCTAGGCCTCACAAGGCAAAAATCAAGGTGTCAACAGCCTGGGCTCTTGTCTGTAGGTTCTGAGGCTAAGGAGGATGGATGGAGGGAATTGGTTTCCGAGCTCATTCAGGTTGGTGGCAGAATTCACTTCTTTATGGTTGTAGGGCTGAAGTTTCCACTCCCTCGTTGGTTGTCAGCTGAGAACTTCTCTCAGCAACTTAATGCCTCCTGCCTTCCTTGCCATGTTGCTCGCTGCAGTAGAGCATGGAGCTTTTTACAGTCGCATCTGACTCCCCTTTCTGCAGTGTGTCCGCTGAGTCTCCTTTTCTACCTTCATCTGGGGGAAAGCTCTGCTCTTCAGAGCCCACGTTGGTTACTTTGGGCCTACGCGGGTAGTTCAGGATAATCTCTATCTTAAAGTCAACTGATTACAGGCATACCTCATTTTATTGTGCTTTGCTCTATTGTACTTCACAACATTGTGTTTTACAAATTGCATGTTTGTGGCAACCCTGCATCCAGCAAGTCTATCAGCGTCATTTTTCCAAAAGCATTTGCACATTTCGTGTCTCTGTGTCACATTTCAGTAGTTCTCACAATGTTTGAGACTTTTTCATTACTATAATATTTGTTATGGTGATCTGTGATCAGTGATCTTTGATGTTACTACTCCAGCTCACTGAGGGCTCAGACTGTGGTTAGCATTTTTAGCAATAAAGGTTTTTTTTGTTAAAGTATGTATGTTGTTTTTCTGGACATAATGCTATTGCACACTTACTAGACTATAGTATAGTGTAAACATAACTTTTATATGCGCTGGGAAACCAAAAAAAATTGTGTGACTTGGTTTTTTGCAATATTTGCTTTGTTGAGGTGGTGTGGAACCACTCTTACAGTATTTCTGAGGTATGGCTGTAATAATTTTAATTACATTGGCCAAGTCTCTTTTGCCAGGTGTTGTAACATATTCAGGCTTGACACCATGGGCATAGATCACGAGGCCAACATTCTGCCTGCCACAGTATGGGAATTTCATCGCAGTTGAAGAAGTCAAGGAGCGTAGAGGCTAAGTCGTTGTTTGGATCATATATTTAGACAGAGAAGTCGGCCAAATAATGACAGGGTTATAGTGGAGAGAAAAAGTGATGTCAAACGCAAACGCCTCCAGTAAATGAAGGGCAGTTACCTGGAGGTTGGCAGTTAACAGACACAGGGCTGGGTAGAGGGTGGCCTGAGCCTCACAGACAGGAAAGAGTATTGCAGACTCCGGAGAGGTGATCTTTGGGAAGCCTCATTGGAGTGCCCCATCAAGTGCTGAAGAAAGAGGTACCTCCAACTAAGAGAACTCAGGGGAATCCAAGTACATGAGAGAGGGCCAGGTTTCAGACAGGTCAGACATTAAACTGAAGGTTCTCACAAACAGTTTATGATGTTGAGGAGTTTATTTACAATGGAATAGGCTTTCCAGGGCTAAAGCAGAAAACTGGGGACAGACGGGAGCAATCAGGGGAATGGATCAAGGGAGAATACAGATTGCATCACGGCGATGGGAACACTGGCGAAAGATGACAGAAAGTAGGGTCGAAGGCAAAGTAAATGAGTTGACTGCAGATTTGCCAAGAAAATTAAAAACATATATAATAATCCCTAGGAAGCAGATACTTTCTTTTAGTAGATATCAAGTGATCTGCAGAGGAAGTCCAGGAGCTGAGACCTGCATGGTCTTCAGTGGTGGGTGGTAGAGTTGATACCAAGCACTTTAGGTGCTTGGAGGTCTAGAGTGTGTGTGGTCCAAGTCAGCCATGTGTTTCCCTCATTATTTGTTATGTCTTATGAGAGGCAGTACATCCTAATGGTTAGGAACACAGACTGTGGCACCGGGGTGTGTGAGGTCCAGTCTTGGCCTTGTAGCCGTGAACAAATTACTTCATCTCTGTGCCTCAGGTTCTTCAGCTGCAAGGTGGAAATGATGACAGTAGTGACCATTTCATTGGGTAGTTGCGCAGATTAAATAAGTACATGGCTATGATAAGTACTTGTAACTTTTAGCTGTTATTATTTAATGGTCACTTCTACAATTTTTACCTGCTTATATAAAATCTAAATATTACAGAACATGCAAGAAAAGTAGACCGTTTTTCAGACTGAAAAATCTATGCTAAACAATCATTTTGTGTATGTCGTATTGATTCAGTTGTGCTGCCCAAGAAATACAGCATTAACCTCAGAGAGGTACATGTATTATTGCTTGTGTGTTCTGGCAGAGCTGCAGCAACACAGTTGATGGGAAAAGAGGTTACAGTTTAAGTGATTTTGGTAGATCTAAAGATGTCAATGTGAGTAAAGTAAACTTGCCTGATGGATTATTTTTTCTTTAATAAAGAGACGTGATCTTCTAGAAGTAATACTCTTGAGAAATATATTTGTCATTAAAAACAAAGGGAGTCAAAAGATTTTCTAGGTATAGTAGTCACAATAAATATTTACTTGTCACCTACAGGGAGGCAGAAGAAATATACTGTCACTTCTGTTATTGGAAAACTGTCCATCTTTTTTCTAGCTCTCACATCGAAGCACCCTCCCATGGGGAATTACCTTTGTACAACTCAATTTACTGCAGAGTAAAAAGTTTTTAAGATAAGGAACCATCTCCTAAAATGCTAGCCTGTTGCCATTTACGATTGCCATATAGTTCAAACTATACAATTGACAATTTGAAGCCTTCTAAATGCTCATTTGTATGCTGTGTGAGTTGAACATATTCATTCTAATTTATTATTTTACAAAGAGAATATTCTAAATGCATTAGAGTATTAGATGCTGAATCTGATAAAAGGAAAGAATGATTTCAGAAGGATATTAAAAAATATCATTTACAGGGGATGTGAGATGAAATGTGCTTTCAAATATATCTTAATTAAAATAGTTAATTTCAGTAGATTGAAAAGCTTCCAAAGAATATTGATATCAGATATTAATCAATTGTTCGGTAATTGTGGCTTTGGCGATTGTTTTTTAGATCAACTTTTTTTATTCATAGCTATAAAATTAATACTATCACTTCAGCATATTTTGTTTGGACTGCTGGTTATTTTTCTTAAAACTTATATATACAACGCACTTGGTTAAGCATTTTATAAGATGTAAAATTTATTCAGTTTAGTTCCTGCCTTAGGGTACTAATGCAACTAAGGAAATGAATCATATACACACATAACTATTGTGTAAGATACAGTATAAGGACCACAGGGAAATGCAAAGCAGAAGAGATTATAAGAAGGGAGTATAATACAAGGGAGTATAAGAAGTATCTAATATAGTAAATTCTAATAAGGCATATTTTTATGAATACACATATACAAATAGAGAATATTGGAGGGAAATGTCTTAAAACATAGTGAGTTATGCTATTAGGCATTCCCTTCTAATACTTTGTTGACAATGTGCTCTCAAGTTAAGCAGATGAGGGAAGTGAGAGAGGGCAGGGAAGTCACTAAGTAAGAATGTGATGTCCTCTGGAGTCTAGATTCAGCCTGATTTCGTGGCAACTGGAGGAGACTTTGTTCTTTTGTTCTATGACTGTTACCATAGTTGGTCCCATCTTGAGGCAAAGGGACTGGCCTTTGCCAGTACCTGCATGTATTAGTTATTGACTTTGAAGAAGAGGACTGGTAATCTCCTGGGTGAAGCAGCTGCCTGTAGGCAAAGGGAAATTCTCCAAAGAAACCAGCTGTGAACCTTTAGCAGGCAACACTCATAGCAACTGGACCTAATAAGAGAGGTACAGACAGGCGCCAAAAGTGTTCTGTATACTTTATTGAGCTATCAAGAGTATAGCCATATTTAATTTCACACACACATACACACACACACACACACACTGATCAATCATTAACTAGTCATTGAGTATTTATTAACCACTCAAAATGAACAGTGAACTATTAGAGGCTAAACACACACACACACACACACACACACACACACACACACACATACATACATATAATCTCCTTCTTTATCCAAGAAGATGTAAATATCTCTGGGGGCAGCAGTCAAGTGTATCAATATTTATGTGTAATGGGTTATATGCTAAAATAACATTCTACATTCAACTATTATAGGACAGAGAAGGCTTAACTATTGCTAGCTGCTGCATATATATTTTTAAAGTGCATGCAGCAAAAAAAAAATAGATATGATTTTTTAAATTAAATTTTTAAGCCTCACTCCTCTGCAAAATTAAACTGTGTGGAATATCTTACATCTATGGGATGCTGTATAAACTGTGTATGCCCATATACCTTCGCCTGTGATATGACATGTGTGGTAACATCTTATTTATCCAGTTGCCACTTAACTAAAATATGCTATGGATCATTAGTGTTTGAAAGCAACATCCCTAGAGTCACAATAAAGGGAACAAAATGTTGTGCTGGCTGAGGCAATACACCCTACTATTGGGAAGATACAATTAAAAACAAAATCTCTTCCAACCCCAGAAATCCTCAAAGGTAGCAGAGAAAGAAACTACTTTTATGATTGAATAAGCGTTAAACCAGAATGTAATGGGCATCACGGGCAACCATTACATGACTGCAAAGACAGAAAACTCACCCTTTTACATAGCCAAGCAGATACAACCCCTTACATACATGTTCTCAACATAAACAATAACTAGTCCTCAAGTAAAGAGAACTTGACAGCACCATTTGTCACACACAGTTCATCCCAAATTTACCTGGTAATTGGGGTGACCATCTGTGTTAATTGATTAGCTTTATCGGGGGAGAAACAGCCTTCTCATATCTTTTGAGAGTAGAGAGTTTTGCAGCTTGATGCAAGGTGCCCAAAATGTTGAGCAACCTCCCTCCCATAGGAACTGGGAAATAGGGGCTCTAGCTCCCTTGATGATGTCCCTGGGTCTAAAAGCTAACAAAAGGCCCATCTGGCTTTCAGAAGGATGCATACATTTCAAAGAGAGGAAAAGTACTTCCAAGTTTTCTAAAGTAAATGCTCTAAGAAAATGGAGGGGAAGGAAATATCTTCTATTATTTTTGACAGGGAGAATTAAACCTCTATTTTAATTTTTATTTAATTTTACAGCACTCATGTTGGAACTCCTTAGGCCCCAGGGGAATCATTTACTCCTACTTCTGACATAGTTACAAAGTTTCAAATCCCACAGCAGCTTATCTTTTATCTAGGATGCAGACTTCCTGATAGAGGCAAACGTGCCGACTACAGCATGATGAAGGGACGGCGGTCAAATCTGACAGTGAATGAAGACAGAATACTTATAAAAGGTGGGGAAGGATGAAAAGGAAGAAAGGAGGAAGGGCGGAGTAGGAAGAAGGAAGCAGTCAGGAGACTTTCCTAGTAGGAAACACAGTCTTGCTACCATGGGAACCCCCGAGGGCATCGTTTTATTACCACACAAAATTATAAATGACCTTTTAGAATATATCTTTATGATCACTAAATTGGTTAACACTTTCAATGCACAGTCAGTCTCCAGGCTGCTTTGAAGTCACATTCCTGATATCATGAAAGATGCCACTTGATCACGTCTCCTTCAGCTTTCTCTCCTTTTCTCACAGCCTATAAGGAAGTATGCACATTTTCTGTAAGCAAGTGCTTGTTTTTTTTATAAGTATATTGGGGTTGTGTACAAATTATTGTGCATGTGGGTAAATCACCCCCAGGAAGCTTCAGGGAACCCTGACCCAGGATGAAAGCAAAGAGCAATTGCTTTAATGCAAGTGTAAACAAAATATAGTCATTTTCGCAATGTTGATTCTTCCAATCCAAGAACATGGTATATCTCTCCATCTGTTTGTATCATCTTTTGTGTGTGTGTGTGTTATACGGGCTTCTCACTGTTGCAGCCTCTCCCATTGCAGACCACAGTCTCCGGACACACAGGCCCAGTAGCCATGTGGCAGAGCACTGACTCCTGGCTGCAGCACCAAGAGCCTTTCAGCTACACGACTCAGAATAAAAGGGAGAAAAAGTAGAAAGAAAGAAAGAAAGAAAGAAAGAGGATAAAAGAAAAGAAAATAAAGTAAGGTAAAATAAAATAAAGTTATTAAAATAAAAAAATAATTATTAAAAACTATTTTTTAAGTAAAAAAACAAAACAAAACAGACGGATAGAACCCTAGGACAAATGGTGTAAGCAAAGCTATACAGACAAAATCTCACACAGAAGTATACACATACACACTCACAAAAAGAGGAAAAGAGGGAAAAATAATAAATCTTGCTCTCAAAGTCCACCTCCTCAATTTGGGATGATTCGCTGTCTATTCATGTATTCCACAGCTGCAGGGTACATCAAGTTGATTGTGGAGCTGCTCCTGAGGCTGCTGGGATAGATTTCCATTCTCTTCTTTGCTCGCAAAGCTCCCCGTGTTCAGCTTTGGATTTGGCCCCGCCTCTGCGTGTAGGTCACCGGAGGGTGTCTGTTCTTCGCTCAGACAGGACGGGGTTAAAGAAGCAGCTGATTCGGGGGCTCTGGCTCACTCAGGCCGGGGGGAGGGAGGGGCACAGAGTGCGGGGTGAGCCTGCAGCGGCAGAGGCCGGCGTCACATTGCACCAGCCTGAGGCGTGCCGTGCGTTCTCCCGGGTAAGTTGTCCCTGGATCCCAGGACCCTGGTTGTGGCGGGCTGCACAGGCTCCCCGGAAGGGAGGTGTGGAGAGTGACCTGTGCTCGCACACAGGTTTCTTGGTGGCGGCGGCAGCAGCTTTAGCGTCTCATGCCCGTCTCTGGGGTCCGTGCTTTTAGCCGCGGCTCGCGCCCGTCTCTGGAGCTCCTTTAAGCTGCGCTCTTAATCCCCTCTCCTCGCGCACCAGGAAACAAAAGAGGCAAGAAAAAGTCTCTTGCCTCTTCGGCAGGTCCAGCCTTTTCCCCGGACTCCCTCCCACCTAGCCGTGGCGCACTAACCCGCTGCAGGCTGTGTTCACGCCGCCAACCCCTGTCCTCTCCCGGCGCTCCGACCGAAGCCCGAGCCTCAGCTCCCAGCCCCGCCCGCCCTGGCGGGGGAGCAGACAAGCCTCTCGGGCTGGTGAGTGCTGGTCGGCACCGATCCTCTGTGCGGGAATCTCTCCACTTTGCCCTCTGCACCCCTGTTGCTGTGCTGTCCTCCGTGGCTCCGAAGCTTCTCCCTCCGCCACCCGCAGTCTCCGCCCACGAAGGGGCTTCCTAGTGTGTGGAAACTTTTCCTCCTTCACAGCTCCCTCCCACTGGTGCGGGTCCCGTCCCTATTCTTTTGTCTCTGTTGTTTCTTTTTTCTTTTGCCCAACCCAGGTACGTGGGGGGTTTCTTGCCTTTTGGGAGGTCTGAGGTCTTCTGCCAGCGTTCAATAGGTGTTCTGTAGGAGTTGTTCCACATGTAGATGTATTTCTGGTGTATCTGTGGAGAGAAAGGTGATCTCCGCGTCTTACTCTTTCGCCATCTTCCCCCTCTCCCCTCAACAAAATGTTTTTGTCTTACATTATTATGGCTATTTTTCAGTGAGCAGTTTAGTAAGTGTAGCATATGCTTAACAAATATCGATTCACAGTCTGTGAAATCAGACTCCCTGGGTCCAAATCCAAGCTCTCCCATGTGTGTAACCTTGAGCAAATTATTTCAACCTCTCCTATCACATTTAAAATGTGAATATTCATAGTGTTTACCTCATAGGATTGTGATGAGGATTCAGTGAGTTTTCAGAGCGAGAGAGGGATTGTCAAAACAAATCAACAAATATAAACTAGTATATATAAACTATTACTTATATAGAAGTCTTATTTCAACCTGGAGACAACCTGTGCTTTTATTTAAGGAAGAAAAGAAAAGAGAGAGAGGTGATACTTCTTAGAAGAATTTCTAACCAAAATGCATGTTTTTTTTTATCATATGTGGAGAGTGTGCTCTCTAAAGATGCGGGAAAAATAATGTATGTTATCATATATTCGGTAAATGCTAATTGTATAGCTAATTGTAGCTGAGTTTATTTTTTGATTCACAAAACATTAGTTTGAAATCATATTGGTATTTAGTTTAATTATGTTGGACTCAGTTTTATGATTTCAAGTGTTAGTATATATCTTATGATCAGGTCAATTTTTTTTGGCCTTTGCTGACATATATTTTGATGTTAATGATGTATTTAAAGACTTTTGTGTTAATACACATAATCGATTCATTGTAATATGTATGTTTATATTTATACCCTATTTGGTAGCACACGTTTATTTGTGGACTAAATTAAGAAGTGAGAGTTGCACAAACTTCACAGAACTCAGGAAAATAGTAAATTTTTAGAAGTATTTTTGGTGTTGCACTCTTGGGAAATAAAGGAAAGGGAAGAAATGTCAAAATGTTCGCAGTTTTCAAGTTTTGCCTTAAGAAAGCAAAAGTAATCCTCTACTTGTGCACTACTACTGACGCTAGACTGAATGAAAATAAATGATTAATTTCTTACATTTTTAAATTTCACTGAACTACCAGTGCTAAAAACTGTTGAGCAAGTGTGAAGCAGGCTTTCCCCTATCTCTTTGATATCCCAACATAGGTGTCAGTTAGCCCGTAAGAATTACATCCTTACTCTGACTTGGCAAACTTGGGGTAGGTAAATCCTCTTAGAGATTACATGTATGTGTATGCATATGTATAATCATTAATATTCTTCCATATTATATACACACACACACACACAAACACACACACACATGTAGAAATGCTTCCCAGAATGGGCTTAGAAACAAATCTACTTTACACTTTAAATTCTAATAATTCTATTTATATTGGTTTCACCATAACTTGTGCCTATGCTAAAAAGGACAGACGTTAGACTTAAAAATGTATCATCAGCTTAATAAGATCCTTTCAGATCTTGAAAAAAATACTTTTTCTGTGTAGAATAACAGGTGCTTTTGACCAGATACAGTATATACATGAATTGGTGAATGACTTTTTCTTTCTCCTATTTTTTTTTTCTTCCTTCTATTTTTTTCTTCTTCTTAATATTGTAGAGAATTATTTCTCCAGGGCATCTGTATTAGTCAGGATAGGCTAGGGGACGTGACAGTAACAGATTATCACAGAATTTCAGTGGTTTAAAGTAACAAAAGTTTACTTCTTGCTTTTGCCACATGTCAGTTTTGTAGCCAGAGCTTTGTTCCATAAAGTCATTCAGGGCCCCAGACTTTTGAAGGCACCATGTATCCTCCAGCTGCATCTTCTTGATCACCAGAGCAATGAAAGGAAATACATGGTGGAGTCATGCCTGTCGTGAGCTTTACCCCAGAAGAGGCACACTTTATTTCAGTTTATCTCCAGCCAGAACTAGTCCCAGTGCCCCATCTAACAGAAATGGCTAGTGGTAGAAAAAGTGGTTATTGGTGAGCATAGTAATGTCTACTGACAGCTAAGGGCTCATTTTGCCTTGGATATATGTAACAGTTTATATAAATTCTCAGAACTTGGTGACTACATAGATGTTACTGTACACATCCTGTTTTATTCATTACTGAATAGCTTTAAATTTGGAATTAATTTTCATTATAAAATTTGTAAATAATTTATTTTTAATAATATGGCACTAAGTTATAATCTTTCTCAGGTTATTTTTGAACATCTAATTACAGCAAGTGACTGCATTGCCTAATGGCAATCATATTACTTTTAGTCAATCCATATTTTCCACACTTTTCTATACATCATAGTCTAGTTGATACACAGCAAAAACATGGTTTGGCTTTCAGTAATCTGAGTCACTTACAGTTGAAATTTTAAAAATCTGACCAGTTGCTAAATAATCTCATTGTGAAAACACTTTTGGGGGAAATTAACAATTTTTGCAATGGTAATGATTTTAAAATAGACAAACTAATTAAATTGCTTTGAAACCAATATTTTTTATTCACCAAATATATGAATTTAAATATGTTTTCTGCTGCAATGATTAATTATGCTTTTACATTATTAAAAAGAAAATAACGTATCCATTTGAATCAAGAGAAAAGTGACATATTCCTAAAATAGGGAATTTGGGGGTTTGCTAAAATTAATAAAAATATAATTTCTCAGGTAATAAGTTAATGGCAGATTATATGTTCGATAATAGTTTAAAATTGTCTTGCGAGATGTGTTTCTTTGACTGAAAGAACGAGTGGAACAAAATAATTGCTATCTTCTTTCAGTCTTTTCTGCTAACATATTTGTAAGCCTTCAGCATTTAATAGCAGTTATACAAAAGATGCTTTCCCAAATCCTCAGACCTGTCATGTTTTGTTTTGTTTGTACTCTAGAGGATGCTCTGAGTTTGATTGATTCAGTGATTATGTTTTGAATACACAGCTTCATATTATCTTCTAAAATTTAAACGAGTCCTGTAACCGTCAAAATTAGAAAAGTAGTGATCACAGTTACAATTTTATGTAACAAAGGACTGTGTCTAGGTTGTTTCACTTTATTTTGGGATGTAATCATTTTCTTCAAGAAACTGTGTTGTGTCTGGGAAAGAAGGTTTGAAACATGTTTCCTCAAACTCTTTGAGCTTTCATTTCCTTGTTTCCCAAATCAGATTATTATAACTCTCTCTTTTGAGGATCAAATGGTATAACTAGAATAGTGCCTGACATGCTATACCCACTTAAAAAAATAACACATTCTGTTATTTTTGTCCTTACTGTTTAAGCTTGTGTTTGTTCAAGTTTATAAATTCTTCGAGCTAGAAGAAATTTTTAAAGTCCTGTGATTTCTTTACAGTTTATATTTTAGATTATATTTCTTCATTATTTTAGGCAGATGTGTGTTTCCTGGTTTAGAATTTTGGAGTCAAGGAAAAACAGAAAACAATAAAATGGGCCGGGCTAGAGTTATTCATTAATATTTTTACTTTTATAGGGAGTGATGGGTAGTTATGGTTGCTTTTAAAACTTGGAAACAATTCCATCCACTGATAATCTACTGTATAGTGTAGAATGTTTTGATCTGCAAGTCACAGAAGATCGCTGCTCGAACAAAATCCACAAATGGTAGTCTGTGGTAGGATCAGCTCCAGGCCCAGAACAATTAGTCTTGTCATCCAGTGCCCAGGTACTTTCCAGCATTCTATTGTGTCTCTGGTAACAGCATCAACTTCAGGCTAGTAACAAGATGGCAGCAGCATTTCCAGGCCACACGTCCAGACACAGCCACATCCTAATGGGAAGAAATCTGTGATTCTCTGTTTCATTCTTGAGATTGAAGAAACTTTCCCCCAAAGACTCCAGTAGATTTATCAGAATTATCCCATTCTTACAAAGAACACTAGAAAGCAGAACATAATTATCACTCATTTAGGAATGTAATGGATTTTAGGGTGTCAATCAAAGATACCACTGTAGGCCACATTTTTAGCTACCCAGCATACAAACACACACATTCTTCCCATGACCATGCTTATCTGAAATATATTTATACCCTCTCCAAAATGAGACAATATAAAGACTCAGAGAGTTCCTAAGGCAAATTCAAGTTCAGGGTCTCTGTGTTAAGTTTAGACCTTTCCATCAAGTTGGAATGTAACTATTTATAGTCCAGTGAAAGTTTTTCACTTACTGCCTGAGGCCAGGGACTTTGGATGATGGAGAATAGAAAAGACTACTACCATAAAAACTACTTCAACAAAAAGGGGAATACAAAACACAGTGGTATTCCTGGAAAATAATAATGAATAGTGGTTATTCTCAGTTTTGGTAGTTGACTAAACTCCTTGTTTTGCCAATATGACAGCTCCTTGTTGGGGGATGCGGGGGTGGTGACTGTGTTGGTGACACATGTCCTTGTTCATATCTACCATGGACACTTGGGGGATGGGCACACGGAAGAATGCCTTACCCTGGGACTGCACAGTTTTAACAACTCCCTTCCTGTTGAGTGGGTTTGGTGAGCTGAAAATTGGTTTAATTATAGGAATGCACTCTTGGTGAGGCTTAGAGTCACTTTGGTCATGCAATTTCCTCAATAATGTTGGATTCTGACTCATCTTCATTCAGTTGCATAGCCTGGTAACCTAGCCAGAGAGCTGGCGCAGTAAGTTATTTTCGCTGGGAAATCCAGTCCCAGCCGTATACATTAGTCTCATCCATCCTCTCCCTCAAACCCCAAATCATCATTCTTTAATGGCCTCTGTCATGAGGAAAATTAGAAGAATAGCCTGTTGTGGGAATGCACACATATAACTTGTCCTATCCATCTACATTTTAAAGATGAGATTGTCCCCTAACTGCTGTACGATTCTAACTGCTCCACTGAGCTTATCCACATCAAAGTTTCCTTCTTCGTGGTCCATAAGACTGTATCTCACCTGACTAGACTGACTTAAATCAGGATCATAAGCCTCTAACCACGTGATTATGGTTCCTTCTGGAAGGTCCTCTCGAACTTTCACACGGTAATTAGGGGGAATAAACTTGGGTGGGTTGTCATTAACATCCTCTAATGATACCTTCAGAAGCACCATGGAAAGCAGCTGCGGTTCTTCTCTGGCTTGATCCCTGGCTTCAATCTTTACGTAATGCACCTGCTGTTCTTCACGATCCAAGTGGTTCACGATTTTAACCACTCCAGTCGTGCTGTCAATTGAAAATTTATCTGTGTCCGTAAGAATAGAGTACGTCACATGTCCATTTGGCCCCAGATCTTTAACTGGAGGTGTTTGCTGGAAGTCTGGAACTATAGGATTTCCTTTTGCTCTGATCAAATCTGCTGAGTCTCCATTCTCACTGTCTCTGTGTGCATTACCTACAGCTTGGAGTAGAAAGTGTAGCTTTTCCAACCGCCCGAAGTTCCACATTATTAACTCTAAATCAATTAACATTATAGCCCACAGACATGAACAGCCTCTTTAAGCAGAATTGTATTTTATTCCTTCTGTGCTTTCTAATACATCAACTTTAGCCCAAGCATAACTCTTTCTTGAAGGACTTAACTGAGAGAATTAGCAAGAATTAGCCAAAACATCAGTGTTCTGAAAATTTCCTTCCAGTTTGCAAAATGCGTAACCATTTAGCCAGATGCTTCCAAACCACACAAGAAGGGTCAGGAACCATGAAGCTTTGAAGAAAGGAGTGGATCGTCCTCTCCCTTGCTTTATCTCCTCTTTTCCAAAAGGTCAACATTTTAGTGTCTGTTACTTGTGACAACTCACTTCTGGTGACAGATTTGGTATCAGGATGCCTCTGGCAGCAAGGAACTGAAAGCATCAGTTAAAGAAAAGAAATTCTGCACACAACTGGAGTGAGGTTCCTATGTGCCTTGTAACAGGGTTTGACTCTACTGTAATTTTCTTGGCCATTGTGTCTCCGGGGCTGGTAGTGAAATAGCTTCAGCTCTTTCAGACAAGGTACTGACAAGACTAGAAGAGAAAGCAGTAATTTCTTCCCAGGTCTTAGACCCGAGTAGATTTTTCACAGAAGCGCTTCAAAATTCTTCTCCTAATGTCTAATGTAAAATTCTTGAGAACGTGTATTTCATAATCTACAGGTCGCCACCAATGAGAAGCGATTACTTCATGCTGCAAGGAAATATCTTTCTGGGTATCTGGAAAGCAAGGGGCAGAAATATTTTTTAGGGACTCCTGGGCTCTCACTCTGATCTAGTTCTCAGACCATCCCCAGCCTCACTCATCTTTAAGATGGCCTTGTTGATGCTGAGTTTTGTTCAGAAACCAAAAGAGCTTGAGCATCATAAACATTTCTTTACACATAAGAGCATAGATCGTTAGTGTACATTTTTCTGAGATGGTACTGTAACCCCAAATATAAAAGGGCAGAGGTATAGTAAACATTAGTCTGTGTTCTCAACTCTGTCCAGAGACTACTTGCAGGCCATGTGTTAAAGATATGTGTCCTCTTTAGGGAACCAAAGGACAGAGACCATCACTCAGGACATACACATCTGCTTCGACTCTCAGTAGCCTTTCATAGCCTATATCTTCTGTATCCTTTGCTAAATAATTCTCATTCTTTTTTTTTTTTAACATCTTTATTGGAGTATAATGGCTTTCAATGGTGTGTTAGTTTCTGCTTTATAACAAAGTGAATCAGTTATACATATACATATGTCCTCTTGTGTCTCCCTCTCTCCCACCTTCCCCATCCCACCCCTCTAGGTGGTCACAAAGCACCGAGCTGATCTCCCTATGCTATGCGGCTGCTTCCCACTAGCTATCTATTTTACGTTTGGTAGAGTAAGTGTGTGTGTGTGCATGCATGCATGTGTGTATGGTCTCTTACAAATCCACAAACCACAAAAAACACTGTACACTAAACGTCTCTGAAACAATTTAATAATATATACTATCTAACGTTACAAATAGCCTTTAAAAAAGTTTTCTACCTAGAAAACTTAGATTGTCACAGTATTATACACTTGTCATACCATTAAAAAGAAGTACCCTAATAAACATGTACTAAATTAAAAATTTTCAATAAGTTTTAGCCTCTCAGAAGAGGTTACTGCCTACTAAATTTTCTAGGTAAATAACCTTGTGAATCTCCATGCTACTTAATGTTTAATGGTGGCATTTATATGTCTCCTGTGAGCCTGTTCAACATTTGAATTATCATACACTGAGACAAAGAAATCATATGACAAAGCTATTTAACTGGTGCATCTATGGAACTTTTAAACACATTGAATTATCTGCTTTGGGCATTCAGATATTTATAAAATTACCATTTGATAGATCAGTTTTGCTTTCAGATTCTGAGGGACCTCAAGACAAATAAATATGCAATGTTATTTGTTTACTCAAATATGTGTCTGAAAATATTTTCATATTGCCATGCAGGAGAGCCACTAAAATTATTTTAGAAGATAGCTAGCTTACATGTATCTGGGCTAAGAAAAATAAAGAAAACCTGAGTAGTAATGTTTGAGTTAAAACAATCTTAGTCACACCACATGTACTCTGGTAAGTTCACACATTTGCCTAACCATTTAGAGATGGCAGCTCTTCTTAAAATGTGCTTACTTCTCTTTTCAAGGTTGTGTGATATTTTGATCTTTGGAAATGCTGAAGATATAGGAGTTCAAACTTGAAGACATTTTCTCTCTCAATCTCTTAGTATTCAGATTAATGCAGGGAACACTGAATTCGATCGGGAGAAGGGGAAGCAAGATCCATGCCCTCTGGAGATGACTGAACAAATTACTTGGCAATCTGGATGGGCACGGGCATTCAATAAGTTAGAGTTTAAGTCCTGAAAGTAAACGATGATAGGTAAACTGCTGGAAGCTCTCCTTATGTAAAAAAACAATCTTTTACTTTACCCAACATATTTGGCTATGATGTATTATTTGGTAGTTAAAAAAGAGAAGATTAGTTTTTAAATCATTTATTAACATAGGTAAAATTGAACTGTGATTCCTAACATTTAATTTAAATATTATCCACTACACACTACCTGTTTGATGCCAAGGACTGGCTTTGGTGCTGGGACCTCGAAAATAATTAGACATGCTACCCAGATTCAAGGAGTGCCATAGGTCGGACACTCCAATAAGTAGACCCTGAGCTTAAGGTTCAGGTGTTAGTGATTAATATCAAGGAAGTGCTCCCAGGAGAAAGCAGTCAGGGAGTGGAGAAAACAGGAACCAGAGTCAAAAACTCCAGGAAATGGAGAAATTTCAGTTGACTTTCAAGACTCAGACTGATCCTGTGGGAAGCTCTGGATGTTAAATTACACCTCAGAGTTTGTCCTGCCTGCAGACAAAGGAATAGGGCTCTTATACTCCTGTTGGCCAGGACAGGAGGCAGTGGGGTTATAAGCACGTGGTAGTGCTGAAAGCTCCCAGGTACATCCAGCAGGTCCTATAGGAGAGGAGCCTCCAGTGCTCTGAGCAGTGCTCTGAAGGATGCAGACATAAACCTTTAAAAGCATAGCATGCTTGGCAGGCAGGCGCAGAACTGGCCCGAGTGATGGAAGACAATATGTGTGGGACACTAGCAGTGATTACTGCCAGAAGCTCATGTTCTCAGAGAGGTTCTAAGCCTTAAAAATATTAGTGTGATAAATCTAATAATATATTGACATTCAAAGCAAGTACATACTCGGGAAAAAGATGAACTCTCTGGGTGGTACAGATGGGGGTTAAGGAATGCTTGAGTAGAAAGGTGAAGAGAACAGCTAAATGCTCATCTTCTTGCCACTATAAGCTAAGTGTTAAAAGTGTGAGTCTGGTTTGATTGTCAATGCTTCTTTATGGGAAAATTAATAATATTTCACTCACCCCTTAGAGGAAGATGTCTTTAATCAGTTTATTGTATGTCCTCTTCTCAAATCCCAGTTGTCCCACTGAATGAACTAATTATGTTCCTTTAAAACCTATTAAAAATTCCCTCTTAGAGAAACCTATTGTCCTTTATGTCAAATGTCCCTAGAGTTCTGTAAGTTCAGTTTGGTTTTTCTGCTTCTGGGCTAATTTCCTCTTCTTTTTTCCAAATACCTTTTCCCTACCCTGTCAGTGAGACCATATTCTTTCCTCATGCATGAGCTGCACTCCCTTGAACATTTCCTCCTCCTCCTGCATCCAGAAACCAACTCATTGCCTCCTTAGCTTTCTTCTGACTCTCTCTAAGCTAAAAAAGAAAAGCAGTTTAATTCCTTGCAATCATCATTTAGGGTTGGAATTCCAACTTCCTGACAAAATGATAACACATAGACAGTGATCTCAGAATACAAAGTTACATGCTTTCATCTGGAGCTTCCTGTTTTCTCTTTCAAGGAGTCTTGAGTCAAACTCTGAAGTCAGACATAAAATCCCAGTTCTGTTGGTTACTTGAGTAACTTTTAACAATATACTTAACCTCTCAAAGTCTCAATTACTGCATCTAGAAAATAGAAGTAGTAATCTTCCATATCTCATATGATTGCCTTGAGTGTTAATTATATGCTCAGTGCAGTGCCTGAAGTACAGTAGATC
Source organism: Neophocaena asiaeorientalis asiaeorientalis (assembly GCF_003031525.2). NCBI lineage: Eukaryota > Metazoa > Chordata > Mammalia > Artiodactyla > Phocoenidae > Neophocaena > Neophocaena asiaeorientalis. Next base: position 17,940,207 of record NW_020185337.1, on the reverse strand, counting down.
CTTAGTAGATGATAGCAGCTTTTAATGATATACCATAGAAGCCTTACTTCTAGACTATCAGTTCTCTTAATAAATTTACTGTTAAATCTTTATTGTATAATTTATATATGCCTACATTAAACTCCTAAGTTTTGCTCCAAGATATGACTCTCAGTCTTTTATAGGTACATATGCCTCCTCCAGTGTAAACAATCTTGGTTATCTTATTTCGAAATCCATCACGGGTTAGACCAGTATTTCACAGATCATGTTCCAAAGAACTCTTATATTAAGTGAGATGTTAACTGGTGTTCTGGGAGAATACAGCACAAAATAACTTAATAAAAGCATTTTTTTAAATTTAGTGATTATCCTTTTACAATTTATTTTCAAATATATATGAAAAATACCAAACACATTTATAGAGCTCTTGTGATCACGAAAAATCTCATTTAAGAAAATATTTTTCATTTACAAGTTCCATCATGAAGTTGAAAGCTAAATTACATGGAACATTAAACAATTATGATTCGTTTTTTCTTTGATTCATAGCTTTGCTAACCACCTGTCCAATAGCTTGTCTGATGTTATGTGCCTTAACTTATAATTTTATATGTCTTTGTTATGTTACTAAATTTTTTTTAAAATATGATAATCGAATGCTGATCATCTGTAACCTCAAGTACCTTTTGAGCACCTGCTGTAATCCTAGTGCACATTTTATTTCATGACTTCCTCATTGTGTTCTATTTATGCATTACAGTATGAAAAATGTTACATGGTCAAATAAGTTTTGAAAACCCTCGATTAAAAGTAACAAATTAGGAGGGGGATTTGCTAGAGGCATAATGATGGCAGTAACGTGAAGGGACACTGACAGAATGGCAGTAATTCAAGCTGCAGTCCCAGGATAACAAAGCATAGGAGAGTAATCGATGCTTATAATGATGTTCCTAATCATAAATTAGAATGAACTGTGGTTCAGTGTACTCAAATTAATAAGGCAGGGGGGCTTTCCTGGTGGCGCAGTGGTTGGGAGTCCGCCTGCCGATGCGGGGGATGCGGGTTCGTGCCCCGGTCCGGGAGGATCCTACGTGCCGCGGAGCGGCTGGGCCCGTGGGCCGTGGCCGCTGGACCTGCGCGTCCGGAGCCTGTGCTCCGTAGCGGGAGAGGCCACAGCGGTGAGAGGCCCGCGTACCACACACACAAAAAAATTAATAAGGCAGGGGTATATGTAATATATTTTACAGTAATGTCTATTTAACATACAATTTTTTAAAGAAATTTTGAAATTGAAATGAGAACTTCAGTTATACTGAAAAATGTAAAATACCTCATTCCATAATGATGTTGGTTAAATAACTTGTTAATTTTGAAATATGAATTCTACTCTATGAATGACCATTACTCATTAACTATTTCAGTTAGCTAGCATAATAAGGGTAGAGCAGTGCCTTGAACACATTACATTAGCTGAGCTAGGCTCTGCAATAGGTATGTCCAGTCTTTAACACTGTTAATCATAATTACAAAATTAGTTTATTTTCGCCCTTTATCACCCAACAACATACAGCAGTATCATATACAACATTATCAAATTAAGCTTAAAATTAAATGATGTGTTTGATTTTGTTCATTTCTCATTCAAATGTAATAGATGACCTATTGCCTCTCAAAGTTATTTCTACTTTTCTTATTTTAAATGCATACTCTGTATTCTTTCTAAATATGTCTCTTTATTTGTGGAAGGAAATTAAAGAAACTTAATACTATCCTAGAAAGGTGGGCACAGTTTTATAATGTCAGACTCAGGGTTAAAGGTCAGTAGAGTGGGACTTCTAGGGATGAGGTTAGTGACGAGGTCGTGTTCATTGAATATTGTCCTACTTCACAGTGTGGCCTGAGTCTTCAAATTCTCTCATAAAAGAGAGCTAACATTTGTTAGTAACTAAGTGCCAGGTACTGATCTAAGCTTAGAGCTTTATGTGTATAAACATATTTAATCTTCACAAAAATCTCATGAGATAAAAACTATAAGGACAAATATTAAGATACTATCTCGATTTTAGAGATGTGAAAAATGTTTTACAGTTATGGTTTAAAATAAATTCTTACCCCAAATTCATATGTTCCCATTTACTCTTTCCCTGCTACAAATTAAAGTTGGATTTTCTAGATTATGAAGAAAGGGAAGTAATTGTAAACTCAATGTATATTTCGTTCAGGGAAGGAAATTTGCTAACAGGATGGGATCTGTCAAGAGAAAACTTCATTGATGTGATAAGAAGTTTGTGAACTAATGATAAAATCAGGGATGGGGGTGGATACACTTGATGACTTGGAAAGGTATCTTATTGATAGTTAAGTGTTCAGTTGACTATCAGGTGTAAGACTTGGTTCTTGTCATATTTTGCAACTAACTTTTGTGTAACCTCTGGAAAACTCTCCAGGTTTCAGTTTCTTATAAAATAAGGTATGAGTCTAAATTATTTCTAAGTTGTCTAATTTTTGTGATACTCCGAAGGTATGCTACCAGAGATTCACCAAAGCCAATTCATTCCCTAAGTGTCTAATACATATCTTGTACAATAGTAACTAATATGAGAGGGAAGGAAGGAAGGGAGGGAGGGAGGGAGGGAGGAAAAAAGGAAGAAAGGTGGGAGGGGAGGGGAGGGAGGAAGGGAAATTCCTATCTTTCAGTTCATAATTTAGTTGTCAGAAAAAAGGCACACACATGTTAAAAATTCTGTAAACAATCCTTTCATGACAATGAAAGTGTCATAGCAATTTAGAAATGAATGTTTGCACTAATAGTCTTAACCAGGACACATGAACTGAAGGAGAGCGTTGACTATTGTGGTAGGTAAAGAACACTGGACTAGGAGTCAGAAAATTTCATACAAATCCCAATTTTTGCAAAATCGTTCCTATTGAGTGGAAATCATAATAATTATTGAGCATCTATCATGAATTAGGTATTTCAATAACTACTTCATATATGTTAATAATCCTCAGTTTTATTGAACCAAAGTTGGAGCCTTCAAAATTTAGTGATTAAAAGCACAACATTTCTTTTTCTGGTAGAAAAACTTCTGTTTGTGTGTTACGAGCTTTTTCATGAGTCCTTATATTCAGGAAGTTGCAGGAATTGAGTGAGCAGTCATTTAATTTGGCTGGGCAGCTAATTTACTTAGTGTGCAGTATGATAGTAGCTTTCGCTGCTTAATTGAGAGAAAAGGTTAATAGAGAGTAGGAAAGAAAATTTCAGTATCGTTCTTAAGTGTTCATCATACCAGCTTTTAGTGCCAGTGGAAGGTTTTGTGCCATAGACAAACCTAATGGTTCAAAATGTTCTGTTCTTTGGGGGCATGGAAAATGGCTTTATGTTTGTTTGGTTTGTTTTCTGAAGAAAATTTCCAGAGCTGGGATTAACTCAAAATCTTTTTTGAATCTTACAGAGAGTAAGGGCGCTTATTAAATGTGGCAACCTCTGCCACATATTCCCTTCAATATAAAAAGCTCCATTAAGCCAGGGTATTGGGTACTTTCTCACTGTATGATATATACGTGTGTGTATGTGTGTGTGTTTCTGTGTGAGTTTAATTTATGAAACCAATTTCAACACTGCATTCTTTAAAAGCTGCAATCCTAAATTTTATAGAGAAGAAAAGATGTTTGGAAATCATTTACTATACTACCAAATCTGAATGCCAATGAGCTACAATTTACCAATATACTGTATTCTTTACTAATGTTGCCTTCTTTTGTTTTCAGAGGGCATGTAAGGAGAAGGCCAGAACGGGCAAGAATGTTTTATTGCCTATTTTTTTTTTTTTTTTTGCTAATCCAGAATTTTTTGATCTCTGTATATTTTGCAACCAATAGGGAACTGAAAGATGTATAATTGAAAAATAAATTAAAATGTTAAATTTGAGGACACAGTGCTTTGAATAAAAGCCTCATATAATGTGAACTTGATAAGTTCATCTATTATAAATAAAGATGTAGCATAAATGAGAAATTTCATGTCTTGTGAGGCTGAAGAAGTTTTAAAATGAATCTAATGCAATGAAATATTATAAGGAATTAATTTATAAACCAAATCATTGATCTGTAGAAATTTAGTGATAACATCCCACTTCTTTTGCACATTTTCAAAGATAGTATATTGTGTGAGAGCCCTAGAACTCAAAGCTGAAATGGATCTTAAAATGCTCTTTATTATTTTACTCTTTGGGTAGATATTATTTCTTGAAGTATCATAGAATGTTAGATCCAGAAAGGAGAAAGGGATGGAACTAAACATTTACATAAGAGGGAAGTGTAAAGGCAAAGCAGTTGTGATTGTCTAGGTTCATGTGAGATTTGTCTGTACTCACATGACATTAAGTAGCTCATTTAGGTGAATCTCAACAGTTTATGAACTTGCAGAGGAAAAATAAATACTCTTCACATTAGTACATTTTGTTTTACTTACTAATATTATTAAACCAAATATTTATATCTTGATACACAGGTGGTGACATTTATAATTTTTCAAGAAATTTTCTTTATATTACTGTATAAAATTTTCATATTACTTTATTGAGTGCAAGCCCTGTTGGTGTTAAATCAGTGTAGTCAGATTAAAATTACTTAGAACAGTAATTGGACAAAAGATATAGGTAGGGACTTCCTTGGTGGTATAGTGGTTAAGAATCCGCCTGCCAGTGCAGGGGACATGGGTTTGAGGCCTGGTCCGGGAAGATCCCACATACCACGGAGCAACGAAGCCCGTGCACCACAACTACTGAGCCTGCACTCTAGAGTCTGCGAGCCACAACTACTGAGCCCGTGTGCCACAACTACTGAATCCCACACGCCTAGAGCCCGTGCTCCGCAACAAGAGAAGCCACTGCAATGAGAAGCCTGCACACCACAAGGAAGACTAGTCCCCGCTCACCACAACTAGGAAAAGCCCGCACCCAGCAACAAAAACCCAATGCAGCCAGAAAATAAAGAAAGAAATTTAAAAAAAAAAAAAAAAAAGAGTGAAAGAAAGCAGAATATTAAAAAAAAACAAAACTCTTTGATTCCTTTCCCCAAATATAAAACTTATATCCAACTATCAATTTTAATGGATAGGCAGTGACCATTGGAGTTGGATTAGCATCATGCTGATTTTTTAAATTTTTTTTTAATTGAAAATAAAGTATGCATCTATTCAGGGTGAATAATGTCCACAGAAATGTGCACCTGTGCTTTGTGGCTGAATTTATTTACATTTACATTAACTGATTAGCTCCTGCCAACCAGTTCCACATTCAACCATTATTCATAAAAATGCCTCATTGTTTTTGTTGTATATTTATCCCATTGGATAAGATGGACATTCTAATATGCTGGGTATTTAACTATAGTTAAAGTTAATTGAGAAACTGCTAATTTTTTTAAAGCTATAAACAGAAAGCTACTTAAGTCTTAAGCAGAACTTACAAAACAAGAGCTTTCAAAAGTACTTTACATACCTGTGTTTTTTTTAACCTAATTATCTACATTTATAGAGATAAACCATGTAATAAACTATATAATAAATCCTAATTGAATAATTCTGGTAGTTTCTGTGATATAAGGATGAAGATCACATGAGCCTGTCCTGAAGTTGGCTCACAGTTTTAGCAGACAGGCACATAAACTGTTTCAATATAGCATGATAATAGCTAAAGCCTAACACTTATTTAGCACTTTATGTATGCCTGCTCTGTTTTTAGTAGTTTTATCTCATTTACTCTTCCCAACAGCCCTTCAGAGTGGGTTCTATTACCATCTTCATTTTACAAAAGAGAAAAATGCTGCCCAGAAAGGATGAGTAACTTGCGTGAGGTAACACGGTTAATAACTTCCTGTGCTGAAGTTGAAACCAAGCAGCCTCAGTCTCACTCAAGAAGCAAAGGTGTACATCGGCTATTGTTGCAGCAGAGATGATGCTGAATTACAGCTCAGGAAATGAGTTCAAATGTGCTAGGTGAGAGCTGCACAGTGATGGAAAAGGAAATTTTTAGGGTGGAGAGTCAGGGACTAGAACAGTTAAAGAGCTTTCTGGGAGAACAGAAGAGATTTAGTGAGGGCAAGGAGCTATGAGACCAGTGGATGTATGCGGGAACTATAGCAGGTTCTTAACTACCACAGCAGAGTCTTCAGAACATCTGAGAAAGAACCCTTGGATACATGTTCAATATACAGTTTCCCAGACCATGTCCTAGAATCTCTCAGTGAGGCCAAAATGAGCATCTTAATAGAGCACGTCAGGTGATGAACTGCTCTGTATCAGAATTTTCAAGATTCTCTGCCAAACTGTAAAGTTGAAGATGAGAAGTGTCTGGAGATGAAGTCAGTGAGGTAGATAAGGACCAGATCATAGACCTTTTAAATTGTCCACTTTCTGATTAGATTATTTCACAAAAATAATAAACAATATTTCAAAATAAGTTTAACATAGGTTAAAAACACAGGTTAAAAACACAGGTTAAAAGCGGTTCAACAAACAAAAATGAAACAAAATTTGTTCTTTCATATCCTTACTTCACTTATCCTCTAAAGCACTCCATAATAAAGTACTGAATCTTACCTATTCTTTTATCGAGACACTACATTCCATACCCCTACCCCCAAGGAGCCCATTTATTTGCTTCTTGAACAAATATTTAGGAAACCTTTCAAAAGATATGACCAAGTTCAGCATTCATTGATCTCTTCATTCATTTAATCTAATGATTCTCAATATTGGTGGCAAACAAAGATGACCTGAGCAGCTTTTTATAAATGTATAAAAGGAGAAAATTGATATATATATATTTTTTTTAATTAATTTATTTTTTCTGGTATCTGCTATGTGAAAACCTTTTTCCCCTGTACTCTGAGGAATACATGTGTAAGATAAGTATACTACCCACAGGGACCTTGAAATCTAGACAGGAAATAAGATATATATCCCCCAAAATATAATGTTAGAATATTATAAGAGCCCCAAAGAGGTGCAGAGAGTGTGCTATAAGAGTTCAGAGGGGGCTTCCCTGGTGGCGCAGTGGTTGAGAGTCCGCCTGCCGATGCAGGGGACACGGGTTCGTGCCCCGGTCCGGGAAGATCCCACATGCCGCGGAGCGGCTGCGCGCGTGAGCCATGGCTGCTGAGCCTGCGCGTCCGGAGCCTGTGCTCCGCAACGGGAGAGGCCACAACAGTGAGAGGCCCGCATACCGCAAAAAAAAAAAAAAAAAGTTCAGAGAATTGCAGTATTGCTTACTGTTGAAGGCATTAGAGAAGGTTTCTTGGAGGAGTGGGCATTTAAGCTTAGCTGTAAATGAGAACGAGATTTTGATAATAGGGTTACTGGAGAAGGGCATTTCCAAATGTTTAGGTGGAGAGATCATAATGACTGAAAGCAAGTTAAGTGTCAGGATGGGTGAGAATTAGGGTTAAAAAGGATTGTTGGAAAAAGTTGTCTTGGGAGTTGGACTCAGGTAAGTAAAGGTGAGGGAATTAAAACGGAAGGTTGTTCTCATTTTGAGGGGTGCCTGAATCCCAGTCTAAAGAGTGTGGAATTCATTCATGGCCTAAGTGAAATGTTGAAATCTTTCAGCAAAGAAGGGGCATGAAGAGCCATTTCAGAAAGATCAATCTGTTGTTAGGGTGTGGGAAGAATTGGCTAGGGGAGAGACTGAGTTAGGGGGATCTCTTAAAATACAATAGTACAGACAAGGATTATAATATTTTAATCATGTTTTCATTCCAATATAGAGATGAAAACATGGAAAAATGATAGTTTGCAAAACAAGCCCTATTCAGAAGTTGGCCTTCCCCATGTATGTTGTGACTGTTTACTTCTAGAAAGTGAATAAATTAAAAAAAAAAAATTAAAGCTTCATCTGGTCCCCGTCAATGTCTTGTATAACGAATTGTATTGCAGTATATGTCTGCATGTTGAAAGCGTCCAGTTCTGTGCAGGTCAGTGGTTAACAATCAACTCTCCAAAGAAAAATGCCTTAATTTGTAACATTTGCCAATTTCTGTGGTGTAAAATAATCCTTCCCTGTGGCCAATTTCAAATTATCAATGTGAATGAGCTGTCATGTAAATGAACATGAATTTGGGAAGTGTTGGGAGGAAAAGTTCTCCTCTACCAATTTAGGACTGACTGATGTGGGCCCCTCTAATTAACTGAAAATGGACAGATTAACAGGAGGGGTTTATTATGCAGATGGAGCTACTCAGTAGTGAGTCACTGAATAGCCAGACAGACGTAAAGGCTTCTATACCCCACAACACAAAAGGGGGCCGGTTTAGGGCTTCAGTGGGAAAGTAGGGAAGGTTCTATGGGGCTTTTTGATGCTAATGGACAGCTGGATTCACTTTTCTGGTGCTGAGGGTCAGTCTTTTCCTAAATAGGAAACTCCCTAGGAGAAGGATCAATGGAAGCTGTATTTTCCGGAGGCTCCGCTTAGGTTAGGGTAATGTTTCTTTCTGTGACTACCGATTGTTCAGAAGTTTTCAGTTTAAAATATTTTTATACCACGTTGGTGGGCTGTTAATACTTTTAGGAAGAGATGAAAATAATTCTAGGGAGCCCTGGTGAGGTGACTCTTGCACACCGTCACATGTATCCCACCTCAAAATTGTCTTTTTCATGTGGTGAATTAAATTATTTAAAAAGAAACAACGGAACAAAAATGAAAACCCAAAGTTTCCCTTAACAGTTGTGATCTGTGCATAGTAGTGGAGCTGACACCTTCAGTGATCAGGATTTAGCTATTAGGAACGGACAGATTTGGGCGAACACTACAAGGTTTCTTGATAATTTGAGGGAGTTTAGAAAATGAGGTGTGGAAAAAGAGGTAAACTGCATGTGACCTTCATAAAGACTACAGTATATAATACAGCAGAAATTTGCTAAACAAAGTCTTTTCGAAGAAAATCCTTTGGTCATGGAAATTATCCATCTCTGAGTTATGTCTTAAAGGGTCAGATGTCCTTATGTCTATGAGCTCATGTAATTTACTTGTTCAGAAGGTGTTTATTGAGCATCTATTATGTGCCAGATGACAAGAATCTTAATGTTCATTAAATAATACCTGTGGAACTGGCCAGTTGGCTGCCACTGTGATGTGAGAAAAAAAAAAAAAAGAAAGAAATTTGCTAAACAAAATTGACAATGGGTATAAAGTTGAAGTAAATATTTTATGTTTATTCTGCTCACTCCCTTTTTTTGGTTTTCCTTTGTTATAAATTGGTTAAGTTGGGTCTATGTGTATTGGCTACAGGAAGATGCTAAACTTCTTGTCTTCTTTGAGACAATGTATGGTGAAAGAATAATGTAGGTGAAGTCATTTTGGTTTCCAGGTAGCATAAGCTGTGTGGTGGTGATTTTCATGATCACACCCTCACGTTAAGGGGTGGAGAGAAGAAGTAGGTGTCCTTGTTCCTCCTCAGTTTCCTGACCAGCATCTTTCCTGCCTCCCTAATAACTCTTGGTTCAAAGCTTGAAGTTCATCAGACTATTCTACTTGTTACCCCTCTTTATTGTAGTCTTTGTTTGACCCCCATCATATTCTTCCCCCTATTCTTTAAAAAGAATGTGGATCCTTATTCATTTTTATGATTTCCAATATTGCTCTTGAAATAGTTCTTATTTATCCAAATTGTTGCCTCACCTTAGCATCTCAGCTTCTTGTGATTTCAGATGGCCTTGGCCTGCAGTGGCTTGAAGCAAGATTTCGGTTCCCAGCCAGAGATTTGAGGTCGGGCAGTGGCAGTGAGAGTGCTGAATCCTAGCCAACAGACCACCAGGGACCAGTGGACAGTGACAAGGCCCTGGCCCATCAGCTGTGTAGAAATGAATTTTCACATAGAGACAGAAAGTAGTGAAGCAAGTAAAGTGTTTATTAGGAGTTAAAAAGAGTACAGTACGTGTGTGGATAGACACACAGGCGGGCTCAGAGGGAGAGTCGCGCCCTCGTGGTAGTTTCAATCACTTTTATGGGGCATTTCTTCCGGGTTTCCTTTGGCCAATCATCTTGCTTTGCCTGGTTCTGAGTCTGTATTTGGTATATCTCAGGGTCCTCCCATGTGTGCGTGTGCATCTCTTAGCCAAGATGGATTCTAGCGAAGAGGCCCATGGGAGGTTGACATCACTTACTATGGGGGGGCTCCCCCTCCCTCTTTGACCCTCCAAGGAGCCTTTCTGCACATGTGTAGTCGGGGAGGTCTCCTTGAGTTTGAGAATGTGTAATATGAGGTCTTTTATCTCTTATCTGGGCAGGGACCAGCCTCCTCCATTATCCTGCTTTTATGGAGTTTCTGTCGACAGGGGAGAAACTGTTCAGCCTGGGGCCCATCTATCTCCTGCCTCATTTGAACTCCTGATTTTTTCATAACCTTGTTCTTCATCCTATCTCAGGCAGTGTATCCAAGTGCTTACCTGACATCTCCACTCCCATGTCCAACTGGAATTTCAAACTTAACTTGAACAAACTGAACTATTGAATTTTTTTTTTCCACTTCAAATGTGTTACTTCTGCAGTCATTTCCTCTCCCAGTAAATTCCTACTTAATCCTTCTGTTTGTTTAGGCACAACCCTAGAAGTCATCCCTGTCTCCTCTGTTTCTCTCCTAGCCCATATCCAAACCATCAGGAAATTCTGTCCTTCTACCATCAAAATATATATACTCTTCAACCAGTTTTCACCACCTGTACTGATGAAACCTTGTCCAAACCACCATCAGCTCTCAACATATTACAAGCACCTTCTAAGTGGTCTTTCTGCTTCCATGCTTGCCTTTCTGAATTTCTTTTAACCTGGCATTGCCACATTTTATTCACCACAGGTGAGTTACCAAATCCAGCACACACTCGAGGGGAGAGAATGACACAACAGTGCAAATTTAAGAAAGCAGGGATCTTTGGAGGCCATTCTAGAAGCCAACTACATTAGCCAATATATCAAGTTTTAAGTGCTAGCCCTGGCAGGCAGAATTTAAAGCTAGAAGCTTACTAGCACTCTATAGCAGACACAGAATTCAGCTGTCTTTCAGTTTAAAAGCTGCCAACATTCTCCTACCTACGGAACACTTAAAAAGTCCAAGAATGGAAAGGCAATCTTTTCTTCCAGTTCAATACTATACCAGCCAAATCTGCTCATGAAAAGCTGCTCTGTGTAGTTCAAAGTGAGCCAGCAGCAACTTGCAACCCCTAAGGCCCTGGCATCTGTGTTTTGACCGAGATGACTCCTGGCCATTGTCTTTCTGATGTTCTTGGGACCCAGAGGCTTTGCTGAGGTCTATTCATCCCACACACCATCACTTAATACTCACAACAACGTAAAAGGGCTCCTTGCCCTTGGGAAAAGTCTCCATAAGCTGCAGACAAACTTCCAGGTTAAAATTCTTAGGATTTGAGGCTTAAAGCTCTTACTTGGACCTTAGCAGTAAAAAGCCTACCGCAGAGCTGTTGAACAGAACACATGTTCTCTGCATGTGATCCAGCTAGCAAAAAAAAGGAATGAGCTGAGCCAATCACACCGAGTTCATCCATCCCAAATTTACCAGCAAGAAAATTTACCGATTCTTTGCTAGGCAGAGAAGCTGAGAGTGTAACACTAGTAAAGCTCCTTCTACATGAAAGGAAACACCAGGAATGAGGAATAAGTGTTCCCTGCAAACTTAATTTCCAAATATTTCATTTGCTTTATAACTTCATTTTCTTTAAATGTAGAAAATTAAACATGGTCACAGATCTTTGACTTTATGATTTATTTATGTTTATGTTTAGAAAAGCCCTGCCATTCTATAATTGATAGATAATACCTATATTTTCTTCAAGTTCTTTTGCATTTTCTTTATATTTAGCACTTTAATACATTTAAAGTTTATTTGAATGAAATTTAAGGATGTATTTTTCCCCCTGACACTTAACCAATTAGTAAATCACAGCCTATTAAATAACCTGGTATATTTCCTCTATGCCTATTGAAGTTACAATAAATTTAGAACTCAAACTTCTCAAGTAGGAGTAAAAATCAGTACATTAGCCTTGGGGGAAAATTTGATAATATATGTGAAATTAGCCAATTATGTGCATATTAACTGAGACTTTATAATTCTATAAATTTATTGAAAGAAATAGTCACAGATCTGTTTTATGATTCTCATCACAGCATTAATTGTAAAGAAAAAAATGAAAATGCAAACATTATGACAAATGAATAAAGTTATATGATGGTATTTTCACTCATCATAAAGTACATTGGAGAAAAATGTTTGATGCGAGAAAAATCCTGAGAATGTAGTTTGGGGCAAAATTTAGAATAGATAATATACATTAATTCCAGTTAATTACATATCACAGAAAAAGACTGAAAAAATGTGTGTACGTATTTAATCAGTGATTATCTTAGGTAGTTGGATTTTTATTTGTTTGTTTGCTTCCCTATCTACTTACTTATGAATCCTTTTTCTAGTTTGTACTTTTCACACTTGCTTATCTCCTCTAACGAATTTAAGATAATTGGAGGCAAGGACTTTTTATTAAACATACATCGCAAATCTAGTTTGTGATAGATTCTCAATACTGCTTGTTAAATGTTGTAAATGAAATAAGACCATAATTTCAGTTTGTGGCAGCAGCAGAACATACCAAGAATGTTCAAGAAAATAAGCAGATAGAGGGATAATGGAGATTCAAGTCATAAAGAGGTCTAGCAACAGTTGGTTTGGATTCAGCCTTAGAGATTAGGGATCAGGGACAGAATCTCTTTCCTTTGGAGAAATAATAGGTAAAAACAGGAACTCAGCCTTACGATATCTGTACAATAACTTGGGGAAATTATATAGGAACGTTGAGGTTCAAATATGCACTTCCAGAATTGGGATACATGAGTTGAAACTGCAATTTCCTAAAATTGAAGCAAACCAAAGCAAAATAAAATTAATAAGCTAGTCATTGTTGAGGTAACTAATGCCACCATCAACAAAAATGGGCTGGTTTAAAAAAATATATTGTTAATCAGATTAGCTATTTCTATCTTAAATTATGTTGCAGTGTGTCTGGCATGAAGTCATTGTGCTTTCGGTAGTTGATTTTTCAATTATTTTAAATGAATAAGAGGATATGAATTTTGTCACTATGGTGAAGCTCTAGCACTGATCAAAGGGTAAAGTGCTTGGATTGTAAATGATTTGTGTTTCTTTGTACATATACCATAGCTTGATATAAAGCATACTCTGAGAGAATCTAATTACTACTTTTTTCTAACTTTATACTAAACAACGAATCTTCCACTCCGTAATGTGGTTTCTGAATGGTTCTCTTCACCAAAAGGAAAGAACTCAAATAGGTTGCCACCCTGAGTTCTTACATCAAGTTTAGTTTTCATTATTAGTTAATATGTTGGCCAATATCTGATTAAGTACAGTCTCTTATCCATTTAGTTATTCTGAATTATCCCTACAAAACCTGCCTGCCCCTATTTGAGTTGATATAATTTAATTTCTGAAATTTCCAAACTAAGTACCAAGTCCTAATTTCTCCTGTGGGAATGAGCTAGTTTATATCTCTGCTATAGCCTAGTAATTTACGTTACTTTGGGTTTTGGTCACAACCTTGATTTAGCTTTGGTTTAGTGACAAAACAATGAGGTAATGAGATTAGTAATTAGGATTGATCACATCAGAGTAGGACTAAGAGCAAAGCTAACTCCACACTGAGCCAGGCATTTATTGGGATATTGTTTCTCTCAGCTGTCTTTGATTATTGATATCAGACAGGAAGAGATTTTGAAAATTAAGAAGGTGAACTTCAACCAGAGCTTTTGTTTACCTTATGCATCTGTACTAAAGGCCTTTTTTTTTTTTTTGCGGTACGCGGGCCTCTCACTGTTGCGGCCTCTCCCGTTGCGGAGCACAGGCGCCGGACGCACAGGCTCAGCGGCCATGGCTCACGGGCCCAACCGCTCCGCGGCATGTGGGATCTTCCCGGACCGGGGCACGAACCCGTGTCCCCTGCATCGACAGGTGGACTCTCAACCACTGCGCCACCAGGGAAGCCCCCTGATTTTTTTTTTTTTTTAAAAAGCTTAACTTTGTTTATTTGTTTTTTCTCAGCAATAACTTCTAGTAATTCTGACATCAATGTTGATAAAGTACTAGGTTGGTAGTCAGAGTTGGTACCAGGATACTTGAGACTGAGGATTTCACTGAGGTCATTTATCTGCTATTTCCAGCCTCTTGATAATTTGCCCCTAATTATTCATAGATTTTTTTATGAGCCATCTCATTGGAGCCAAGAAAAGGTCTGTTCAGCTCCCTGCCATTGTTTTCCTCTTGTCTGGTGTCATTTTCATTTAAATTTGTTAATACTTATTTAGGCGGACTCTCAAGCACTGCGCCACGAGGGAAGCCCCGTGTGGCAGCTCTTAGTATGCCAAAGTGGCATGGTGTTGGCAAAACCTCTCTATGTGCTTAAATTTCTATTCCATTGAGAAATTTAAGAAAGAGGAGAATATTCCTATCTTGTTTCTTAGAATTTTATTTTAAAAAGCTCGTTTTATTTCCACTTGTGCCCCCATTTTCCTCAGAGTCAAAGATGAGTCAACAGTAGGAGATGATAGATACACTGCTCTTCTTGGCATTACTATTCTCCTTCGCACTTAAAGCTTATATCTCTCCTTCTGCCATCCATCTGTCCAGGAAGTTCCATAATCACCCACTCTGAGAAGTCTTGTATGTTAATTTTAAATTGTCAATACTTTAGCAAAGACTTTCTCCCCTTCCACAACACACCCACAAGCAGTTAATATTTCAGTGTTTAGGTGTGTTGTAATTAAAGTATCATTAAGGCACTAGTAACCGTTAGATTCCCATCTAAGGTATGAGATTGGCTAAAGTGTCTGAGGTTACTTGATAAAATACAAACTAATCTCTGTGAAAATCTTTGTACTAGAATGTGTACAGTACAAATATTAAGGTTACTTAATGCTCATTAAACACCAAGTAATTGCAAAAATATTTTCAAAGAATAGAATCCTAACTCTGTTGTGTTTTTGGCCATCATATGTTGATCTGAAAGGATGGTAGAAGAAAACATGCATGAAAATCTTTGTGAACTTGAAGTAGGACAAGATTTCTTAGGAAAAACACCAGAAAAGTATAAACTATAAAAAAACAAACAAAACGGCAAATAAGATGGAAAGCATTGGTCCTTTTGTAGACACTGTTAAGAAAATGAAGAGGCAAGCCCAAACTGGGTGAAAATATTTATAATAAATATATAATAATAAATATATATGACAAAGGATTTGTATTCAAACAACCCAGTGAAAGAGAAGAATAGGCAAAATATTTGAACAGACATTTCACAAAACAAGATATACTTACTAATGGCACATGAAAAGATGCTTGGCATCATTTGTCATCCCTGGAAATGAAAGTGAAAGCCGCAGTGAGCTACCACTACAGACCCATTGGATGGCTAAAATTAAAAAAAAAAAAACAAAAAACTAAATACCAGTGTTTATGAGATACAATGCAAATGAAAGTACAAACTATTGCATTTTGGAAAACATTTGTCAGTTTCTTATAAAGCTAACATAATACCAGATATAAATTTACCATAGGAAGCAAGTAATTTCACCAGTAGGTATTTATCCAAGGGAAATGAAAACATACATCCACATAAAGATATATACAAAAGCACTCAGTATGGCTGTATTCCCAATACCCCCAAACTGGAAACAATGCAAATTCTAGCAACAGGTTATTGGATAAATGAATTGTGGCCTCTGTTAAATACTACATAACATTTAAAAGGATGGACTACTGAAACATGCAACAATATGATATGATGAATTTCAGAATAATTTTGCTGAGTGAAAGGAGCTGGGCCTAGACAAATTCATATTAATATATTTCCCTTCCTATGAAATTCTAGGGAAGGAAAAACTAACCTATAGCATATAGCTTATCAGTGTTGCCTGGGACCATGGATTGGGTGGGTGGGAGGTGCTTGCATGCAAAGGAACGTGCGGGAACATTTGAGGTAATGAGAATGTTCTATATTTTGATTTCAGTGGTAGTTATACATGTGAGTACATTTGTCAAATCTCATCTGGCTATATATTTTGAAAACTTGCGTTTTAGTATAGGTATGTTGATTTAAAGAAATAAAGTTGATTTAAAGAAAAAGAGGTTGGAGATGAGGGAAGAGTTTGCAAATTTAGGGAAATTATATTCTAAAAACAACAGCAAAGTGAGTAGTATCTTCAAAACTAATGAGTAGAAAGAATTCTGAAGAGCAGTATGCATGAGAGGAGGGTGATATTCACGAGAATATCTCTGATATGCTCAAAGGAAATACTTGGCTAGATTTTATTATTGAACTTAAAGATCTTACTTAATGTTAAGCTCAATTTGGAAGAAAATAAAAGAGAACTTAGCATACTTGGGATAGAAATAGAAAGGGGGAAAGTCTACTAATTTGTATAAAATAACATTTTACGTGAAGGAACAATGCTAGGTTCATGTTTATTTAATCACCTAATGTTGGAATGAAGCACACATTTATTGGACTTATTGGACTTAGAACCAGAAAACCAAGTTTTAGGACACTCAGACAATAAGAATTAGGATCGTTTTTTTTTAATAGCCTGTCAAGAATGTCTCATGCAGTCTCCAAAGGGTCAGAAAACCCAAATGTGTCATATGAGCATTAAGGAGATTCCTTCCGTTGGGATGATTTGCTTCTTTTGAAGAACAGCTTTTCCATATTCCCATGGGATTTGCTTTCACGTTATTGTGAAAGGACCATTTCCAAAGTCTCTAAAATATATTAAAAGCAAATGAAGTCATAATTATAAAAAAATAATTTATGAAGAAAGTTATGAAAGAACACACACTGTTGGTTTTTATAAACTTCAAGTGTAACTTTAGAGTACTTTGTTAATTTGTATTTAGATATACACTTGCATTGGTATTGCTGCCATTGAATGAAAGGGTAAATGATTTAAAATATGAAGTATGGATAAGACTTATCTGAAGGACTTACTATAGTATTTTATCTAAAGGGTGAATAAATTGGAATGACACCTAAATTACAGATCACTGAAACACAAATGGGATAAAAAGCTGAAACTGAAGATTTTTTATCCTATTTTTTGCCATGTATTTCTCAACTTGATAATTAAATGCAGTTTATCAGATGTTGTCATATAAGACTGATTTGCTTTTTTAAAACACTTTTCTCAAGATTTCCTAAGAGCAATAGAATTAAAATGTCACACTATTTGAAAGTTAAAGTGAGAACAAAGTTTTCTCTAAGAATGATATTCAAATAATCAAGGTTACATGATGCAAATTTTAGAGTCTGCTTTCCATAGTGCTTAGAATGACACATTTATTTCTGGGAAGTTGTGGGAGACCTTAACCCTCAAAGAAGTTAACCATGGAGCTTTATTTTGAGCTCATCTTCTTATGGAAGTTAAAAAAACCTTCATCTGATCCAGGCTTTCAAATTTTTGTAACTGAATGTCATCTCTGTCTCCTGAATATAATTTTTAAGGACATAATACTTTAATATGCTATGCAGGATATCAGTACTTTAGGAAAAAGCAGATAATTCAACTACATATGAACTGTGCTCTATCACTTGCTTAATTTCTCATGAAAAAGCCTAATGATGAGAGGAACAGCTCAAGGGTCTTGTTTTTCTATTTCTCCAAAAATGTTTTACTCATTTCTTATGTTAAAATCCTGCAGTAAATTGATTCCTAAGAAAACCTCTTTGTTTCCCCATTACATCATGTAATCAGATAGTGAAAGTCAGAAATTCAGAATATTTCCTGATTTCGATCTAATAAATGTCCAAGAAGCTCTGAATATATTTAGAAATTAGTCAGTAAGTAACTCACCTCAGTTATCTGGTGCCTGTATTTTCCTGTTTCCTTTAGTAGATTATTGTTCAGTTTTTATCTAATTTCCTCCTTTAAACATTTTAACTCAATGTTCAGGCTTATGTCAATTTCTAAAGAAGGTAACATGTTGTACTAAATATTATACTGAGTATCTTGGGTCCTATGTTTATAGTTCATATCCATTGTTTCTGGAATAGACAGTCAGAAATAATCCTACTTTAATGGATATTTAAAATGTGTCCAGGTTATTGTACCCCTGAATCAAGTGAATAAAAGTAATCTTTGAGTAGAAAGAGACACTAAGAATTTGTAGCAACTGCAGCATGTATTCTTTGAAGGTATTCTTTTGTTAGAATTTGTCAGCCAAACTTGTCTACTTGTTCCCTTATCTCAATCAAGGTTAATTCATGTTTTTGCTTTAATCTTTACTGCAAGTTTTTCTGTATTTGTGTCCATGTACATTTGGAAATGGAACTGAAAAAATGTAGGTATGTATTTTTTTTCAATGTTTTGTTTGCTTATCTACTTAAATGGAAGAATCCCTCTGAGAGAACGAGTTGAGAACATAGTAAAATAACTTCTGTTGCTGCCTATTATCAATATCGTTTTCTTGCTTTTAGAAAAAAATAATGACAAGCTTCTAACACGCATCTCTTTTTATATAGGCTAATCTCCCACTTAAGAAATTTTAATTGATTACATTTTTAAAGGACTAGAAGAACAGCATTAGCAACATTCTGATAATTCTCTTATATTTGTGTAAATCTTTTGTCCTTAAATATTTATTTAGCTGAATATAATAAGAAAGTTTGTCAAGAGCTATGAATATGGGAATTTTTAGAATTTAATATTTCTTCATTTTGCAATTGTAAATTAATGGCAGATATGCTTTTCATGATGAATTAAAAACTGGGTACAATGACTCAAATCTCCATAAAAGGAAAATATGAATAACACATATTTGAAAATCAGCCTGAAAGACATTGAAATAGCACCACAGTGAACCATTATAGGTATAGTTTAATTATCAAAAAAAGGTAAAAATATGTTAAGCACATATAATACTAGATACCATCCTAACGTAAAATATGGTTATTATATTTAATAAAATACACTTGAAATGCAAATTGAGAAGTGATAATTTGATTAATTTCTTAATTATTTCTAAATAAGGAATGATTCATCATACAATAATAATTTGAATTTTTCTACATCCATTTTCACTTACATATTTGTTTTTTATTTTAACAAGAAGAGTTAGGTTCTAAATTAGGAATAATAAAAAATGACTACAAAAAAGTATCTCTTTAATTCAATTTTGTTTTTCTTGTAGAGTACAGATATGAGCCCAGCAAGTAGCACCACTTCACTTCCTGTTAGTCCTCTTACTGAAGAGCCATTGCCTTTCAAGGTAAAAAATAAATTGAAAACATTTTTAATAATTGTTTACAATACTTTTAGGATCTTTAAAAAATATTTATTTTACTATAGTAAAATAGGTAGTCCAGGCATAGATGGTGAGGTTAACTGCTTTAGTTCATAAGGATCTTGTTTCAGATGTTAAAATTTTGTTGTTGTTTTGTCTGTTGTCATTCTGCTTGCTAAATAAAGGTAGAGTTTGAATAGAAATTGATACTTTGTATAACACATTGTTTGCCTTGCATGTAAGAGACAGTAATTTCATTGTAATAGTTTGATGTCACATGAATTATAGGTTTCAAGTCTTGTATTTATATTAATTTAAGCAATAAGTTTGGAATGAATTATTCAGCACTCATTGAGTAGTTAAACTTTCATTAGCTGATTGAATTTTCATTGATAACTCTAGGTCATAATTAATTAGTTGTGTATTCTTTACAAACTAATGGTAAAAATAAAAAATTAACATATGGAATCATTCCTCCAAACACTGCATTTTTAAAATATTTAAGTAAATACTCTAAGTATGATTAGCAGAATTCTTCAGTTTGGGAGTCTGTATACATTACAAATATGAAGTCATCTTCTTGTTTTGCTATTTAAGATTAGATGTTTCTCTTTAAGCCAAAGCTTGTAAATCAGCTATTTTATATGTGCACCAGAGATTTTTGGATTTCTTTAGGATTATTGTAAATAAAGGGACTCCTTAAGATCTTGGGAAGAAAAAAAAAAAAACTTGGAAAGTTGGGATGATACACTTACGTGCAATGGTTTCAGTTTAGTTTAAAGACAGGTAAACTTATTTTGGGGGGTTATGATTTGTATTTTATCATAACTTTGTCATTGTTTTTCATATGAAGACAAAATCTTATTCAACTTCATATTGCTTACATCTAGTACAGTGACTGACGTGGATTTCTGTATACTCAATATTTGCTCTATTGTTAAAATGAAAATAATGGTTATAAATTCCATCGTGGGTCTTTAGTTTTCTAATTATAGGTGCTTTGTGTCTTAATGATAGACAATAATAACTGTCAAAGGCTCATTTTATGTCAGAGAATTGTTAAATACTAAATAGAATTCTGATTATATCATTTATTGAGAAATATTTTATCATTCTACAACGAAAGGAGAAAATAATACTAATGTTTCAAAGTTTAGTATTCCTTAATATTCCATCTTACGGTAGATGGGACAAAATTTAAAGAAAAATCATATTTTTAAAAAGTTTTTAATTGATTTCTCACAGCATCACTAGAAACCATTTTCTCTTTTTAATATGCTGATAATGACTACCCTCCTTGAAAATTAATGTATTTTTTAACAGAGGTAAAAGGAAACGTCAGATATATTCCAAAATCTGCTGACATAAAGCTAATATAAATATAATTATTTTAGTTAGTTTCTCTGACTGGTTCTAAGAGATCAGTATTTTTCCTGTGTTAATGTGTAAATATGCAGTTAAAACTTGCAAGTGCTTATAATATAAAATATTGGCTTTTGCTAACCAATATAGTTATAGTAGCTCTTAATTTACTTCTTCTGTGATAGGAATATTATTTATATTTTTTTCTTAATTTACTTCTGTGATAGGAATATTATTTATATTTTTTCAAAACAATTTTATCAGATTAGAAACATCCACTAGTATTTAGAAGTATCTAAAATTAAGGTTTCAAATTATACAACTCCTGCATTTGCTTCTTTTATTTTTAGTTTATAAACTGTTGTCATATAAATGATTGACAGAATTCTTATTTATCTTTATATAAACACAAAATATACAGAAACTATTTTGAGATGTACCTTAGCAGTATAGTACATTTTAATTGCAAAAAAATTTGTTGAAAACAAAAAATCATGGAAGACATTGAAGTTTTCCGATAATGATACCCTGAAAAACCTTGCAGTTTTAATTCATTTATGTCCGAAACTTTATTTAAATTTTTGATATTTGACCAACATGGTTAACTAGAAAAAAAATTGATTATCTTTTTTTTTTTTTACTCCCCAAGAATAAAATAAGATTAATCACCTTTGATACTTTAGTTGTATTTTCTAAGACAGTGATTTCAGCGCCCAACTCCGTAACCATCTGCCCTAATATTAGACAAGGAATGCTTTTGAAAGATAAGCTTTGGTGGCCGGTTGAGAGACTTACTTATACCTTTTCTTCTGGGAAATAATTAGGTTAATAAAAGAAAGTATTCCATCCTTTTTCTTGGTCTATTTTGGAAGCACTCACATGACAGTTGGAGGACGATATCCTGTTTTGGCTCAAGTGTTTATCCAAGTAAATGCTTTCCTTTAAATATTATATTCAAAATGACATTCAGATTAAATTTATTTTAACCACACCATTTGACATAATGACAAATGGTATGTAATATATTTTTAAAATCCCTAATAATTACCTTCCCACTAATATCTCTACCTATATTATTGACTTGAATGTTAGATGAGAAATTGGCTATCAATAGGAATGTACCACAGTGGGATCTATTAAATTTAAGGTAGTAGAAAACTGGTAGTATCCTGGAGACTTACCCAAGGAGTCAAGAGAGGTATGTTAAGCTTTGGAGATACAAGAATCAAAGATGACAATTAAATTTTGTTTGGGACCAGATGCTTCTTTTCCATAATAAGACTATTTTTTGGCACTAATAGTACTGGAGTACATACTTCAATTTAATTTTTAAACAAAACCAGATCTGCTCTTAAAAATAGCCCAAGCCCTGTATACTTACTCACGACTCTATTCCCTTACAGAACAGTTCACCTTGTGCTAAATTTCTTACCCTTACCATTTAAAACCCATTGCCATAGTGTTTTGTTTGGTTTAGTCTTTCAAAAATGAGGACAGTTCTCACAAAAATCCATCTAGTCTTCTCTTAATAAATTGCAAGATCTAGGAAACTGCCTTTCTTTCAGATAGAACTGATTGATCAAAGATAAGTAGGGTTTCTCCATCTGGACAGGGTACATGGATACCAGTTCACCACAGTCACCATTCCCTATTCACACCTGGCACTGAAAGCATTTGAGTGAACCCCTTCATATAACAAGATGTATAATTCACAATCCTCCACCTATACCACAGGTAATAAACTCACAGATTTCCCAGTTGGACTCTTGTTGCTGAGAAGTTTCTAGGAGTCCAGGTTTTTATAATTATGCAGACTATTATTATGGACATATATTTGGAAACAAAGGGCAAATGCATAACTTCAATTTTTTAATAGAGTTTTCAGCATTCCATAAAATATATACATATATGGTCTGACACATATGCCACTACGTTATTATGGAAAGGCCAAGGGATAACTAATTTCACATGGGTGGAAACAATATTTTATTAAACAGCCATAATAGAATCATAATAGTGCAAGTTAATTGATCTAAGTGAGACTTTGATATAAGGAAAAAGGGAGTAGACTGCTTAACTGTTAATTAAAAGTTTTATGTTTTTCTGTAGAATAACTAAGTTGACATTGTTAATTTTGATGCCCATTCTACCTGTTCCCTCTGCCATTCTCCCTGATTTCCTTAATCTGCCTTGTCTCTTCCTTTGTGGCCTCAGTCAGATGTACCACACCAAAAATGCTTTGGGGCCATCAAATATTACTGTTCTTTAGTAGGATGACCCTTTTAATTTATTTGTATATACACAGGTATTACAGCCTCCATCCATTCCTGGAACTAACATTCTTGAAGCTAAAGCTGGCTCATTGTTCCTGACCCCTCCGTTAATAGTACACTTGATTATGGGCCATGTTCTTTTTGCCAGCCACATTCATCACATATTTTTAAATTTATTTGTTCTTCAGTGAAGCCTGATGGCTAGATCTTAATCCCTTTTCCTCCAGAAAGCATCTTTTTTGATTACATAAGTTAGACACAGGTTATCCTGGCTTATTCTTTATCCTTATCCTGTGATAAAGCCAACAGGAAAGAAACAAATTCAATTTGCCTTTCCTTTAGACATTGTTTCAAAAGTGCACCAAGACTATCCTCCATTCACCAATCTTCAGTCAAAGTCTGAAAATAAAAATCACCCATTGCCTTCATGACCCCATTGACTGCTGCTTCTCTCTGTTAGTGGGTTCCTGGCATGTGTAAGGTGCTTGGCTATCCAGTACCTAGAATGCAAGGTGGGGCCACCCTCCCTGAAGTCCAGCCATCTTCCCCAGGAGCTGACACAGAGTGGTGCTGGGCTCTTTCCTGGGTCTCCTGTCCTATGGAATTCCAAGGTTCTCTGACTACTTTTCTTCATCTCCCTTATTTAAGCAAGGGACACAGAGGAAGAAATAGAGAAATACATGAAGGTCTCAAAAATTTTATCCTGCTAGCCAATGCGGGGATGTTATGATCCACTTGACCACAGAGTCTAAACTCAGGACTTAGTAACATGTAGTAACACACATAGTTTGCTCTCAATTATATAAAATAAATATTGAGTAGAAAAAAAACCCCAGGAAATATACAGTTATCAACAATCAACTATTTAGATGGACTATACTTAAGTTTTTTCCTATAGTTTCTATAATGACCACTTATTTCTATTTTAAGAACAATATATTTTTTTAAGAAAGCAGAAAAGAGTTGGGAACATTAGAGGCAGTGTAGCCTAGTTAAGAGACTTCCTAGGATCAAATCCCAGTTCTGCCACTTTATATTTTTATAACTGTGAGCCAGTTACTTTGTGTCTCAATTTCTCCATCTGTAAAATGGGAACAATAGCAACTGCTTCTTCATTGTGTTCTTATAAGGTTAAACAAGTTATTAAATAGGAAGTGCTTAGCATAGCACATAGCCAACAGTATATGTTTTAACCGATCTTTTTTTTTACAGAGATATCCGTTAGTTTAAAGCAAGAAAGTTCTATATATTAGAAATAACATGAAACAGAAATATTTCCACTCAACTCCTTGTACTTCATTTCTAAATGTGAGAATAGAAATATAAAGTCTACTTTGATGAAGAATAATGTTTAATATTCATTCCTAGAAGGCATGCTACTTATTTTATACCCTCGAGTATTCAGATGAGCTCATATATCAGTTTCCTCTCATGAAAAATAATTAATCGAAATGTTTATCAATTATGAGGGAGAAGAAGTTAATATAATGAGTTTGTCTTAAGGGGAAACTGGTAAATATACATAAAGCATTACTTGGAAAAAAGGAATACATAATAGTTTGTGTAACCATAGGATGTATGGTATCTTTTTATCAGGAACACACCACAGTATATTTTTCTTTAATTCCCCAAACCTCTCCCTGTGCATTAACCTGGTAACTTTCTAAATACAATCTCCACTGAAGGAACATTATTTAATCACATTAGATTCTGGGAAAAACCTCATTGTGAACAAAGCACTATTGATATTTTACTCTTTATATAACATCAATATACTAAGTAGTGTCAGTTTATTTGGTCTAAACACACCATAGTGGAAAAGAACACATTTGGAAGGCTCTGAGG
This sequence comes from Neophocaena asiaeorientalis asiaeorientalis, assembly GCF_003031525.2. NCBI lineage: Eukaryota > Metazoa > Chordata > Mammalia > Artiodactyla > Phocoenidae > Neophocaena > Neophocaena asiaeorientalis. The sequence goes on along the minus strand of NW_020185337.1, from coordinate 17,915,389 downwards.
GAGTGGAGTTGGATAGTGGTGTGACCTCATAACATCATCTGTTGCATATCCTGCATTGGTTGAGATTTTTTTGTGTGTTTATTGTTGTTTTTCATTTACTGAATTTAATGGTCTCTTTTTATTATTGGAATTCACTTTTTGGTTGTCCCAGAAAGAGCCCAAAATGGTATATTCTGCGTTTTTGGTTAGTTTTTGACTAGGCCATCTATTCATTCATTCATCTGTTGATGAATCAATTTATAAAATACCTACCACGTGCTTGATAATGCTCTAGACACTGGTGCTTCAATGTAAACAACACAGACTGAATTCCTGCTTTCATGGTATTTGGGTTCTAGTGAGGAGTGATACACAGCAAAAGAATAAATATATAGCATGTCAGGTAGGGATGATAAATGCTATAATGAAAAATAAAGCAGGATTTGGAAGATAAGAAGTGACTTTAAAGTATGTTGCTGTTTCAAAAAGGATGGTCAAAGAAGGTTACTCTGATTAGGAGATGGTTTAGCCAAGACTAAAATGAGAAACAAGAGAAAGCCACTCATCTCTCTATGGGAAGAGGCTTAAGGACAAGTGCGAAAGCCGTGAGGCAGGGGAACATTTGACCTTTTAGGATCGGCAAGAGTGACATTGTGGCTGAAGCAGAGTGAATGAGTGTGCAGGTAATAAAAGATCAAGTCAGAGAGAAACCAGATCATGAAGGGCCTTGTAGGCCGTGGTAAAGACTTGGAATCTTACATTGCATGAGATGGGAAACCACTGGAGTGTTTTGGGAAAAAAGAATGACATAATCAGACTTTATTTCAAAACTGTTACTCTGATTTCCGTGTAGATGTAGGCAGCAAAAGGACATGGTAGAAGAAGGAAGGCAAAGTTCCTATAGGTAAGAGATGGCATGGTAAATGACAGGCTAATTAGCGCTGGTGGGATTTTAGATACATTTTGAGTGTGAGTCATCAGGATTTGTTAATAGATTGTATGTGGGATATCAACAAAGAGCAATATCAAAGATTATCCCTGATTCTAAGGTTCTCTATATTTTCCTATTTTTACCTCTTTTGCTATCTTTCTGATGTTGCAAATAAATAGGTATCATGATGTAGCGATTAACAGAGTCTTCTCTGTGCATGCACACCCTGGGGTCTCTTCCTCTTTTCATAAGGACGCCAGTCATAGTGGATTAGAGCCCTCACCCCCATCCCACCACCACCGTGGCCTCATTTTAACATCTCTTTAAAGACCTTGTATCCAAATACGGTTACATTCTGAGGTCCTGGGGGTTGAAACTCCGACCTGCAAATTTTGAGGGGACAAAATTCAGCCCATAACAGACAGACTCAAGACTGCTATGTTAATTCTTTGCTGAACACAAGGCCAACCTTGACTCAAGGAAAGGAAAAATAAATTGTACCTCTTGATGGGGAATGACAAGGATTTGGAGCAATTTTTAATCTACCATATAAATATGTGATATTCCTTTATTGATCCAGTTTTCAGTGCTATTAAATTCTCAGTGATGTGTGAGGGAGTTTGGATTTGAGGGAATGAAATAGGAAATGAGAGATTTCCTTAAATGTTTACACATATTCATCTGTGCACTTATTTGAGTATATTTTCCAATGCTATTTTAATTTCCATTAAATTTGGAAACTTCAGTTAAATGTCACCATATTTGAATTAACTTATAGTCCTTAAAACCTTGTGGTTGAGAATATCAAAGAATCATGGCTATAAAAATATTTTACTAAAGTCTTGATTATAAACACTGAGAGGAAAATTGAAATAACAACTACCAAACAATACTTTCTATATTATGTCTATATAGTATTATTTTATGTTAACATTTTTCCTTCTGGTTTTGTCAAGATAACTTTTGAATAAACACTGTATCTATTATTTAACTTTTGCAGACAGCATCACTGATGTATTATGAATATTCACTGGAAAGAAAAATAATAATTGTATATCCTGATAAATCAAGTAAAATTATTTTAAAATAAATTAAAATTACTTTTACATAAATTAAAGCCAAAACAAATTTTAATTTTCCTTAAAAGGTATGCAGTATCTCTCAGACATAGCAGACCTCAAGGGGAAAAAAAAATAATGGAAATAATAAGCAAATACTTTCATGTCGCTTGCTAGCTTTATATTGCTGTCAAATCCTTCTCACACACTATCCAAATGGTTTCAGTAAGGCATGTCCAAGATATAGAACTTGTCAACATTAATACATGCTAAAAATAATGGCATACACCCTCCCACCCCATCCACAGGTCACACATTCATTTTCTTCCTTAAATGTAAATCTCATTGAATTTCTTCATCTTTGCATAGGTTGCTGCCTTAGATTTCTCCTAACATTTTTGAGTTCTCCATGTGGTAATGAGAGAAAACGTTCATGGTATAAAGCTTTATTTTAGCATACTTTCAGAGCATTGGGCCATACTCTGCTTACTGTGGTCACAAAGTCCCTTTGACATATTTAGTGGACAAGATTTACTCAGCATCTGTTAGAGATGACCTTGGAAAACCGAATTCAGGGATCCACTGTTTATATCATTGAGTTAAAAAGAGCTCCAGGGCTTCCCTGGTGGCGCAGTGGTTAAGAGTCCGCCTGCCGATGCAGGGGACACGGGTTCGTGCCGCAGTCCGGGAAGATCCCACGTGCTGCAGAGCGGCTGGGCCCGTGAGCCATGGCCGCTGAGCCTGCGCGTCTGGAGCCTGTGCTCCGCAACGGGAGAGGACACAACAGTGAGAGGCCCGCGTATGGCAAAAAAAAAAAAAAAAAAAGAGCCCAAAAAAAAAAAAGAAAATTGTTTTTGGAAAAAAAAAAAAAAAAAAAGAGCTCCAGAAAACTACAAGATACATAGATTTGGATGGTATTTCATAATTGGCAAAAGTGAGGATTTTCTAGGAAAAGCTTGAATTTAGAATACAGGTACAGAACATTGGAGGAAAGAATTCAGGTACACAATGTGAAAAGGTCTGGATTAGTTTGTACATAAAAGACAGGATATTGAATTACAGCTAGCAAAATTCTAAAGCCAGTAAAAGCCTTGAAATTTGGGGAAATGAAAACAACTTTGTGTGTTTCTTGAAAGAAAATGAATTTTAAGAAACTGAGTCATTATGACCTCAACTTTGGTTTGGGGACCCACTTAAGAGTGGATTGGCGTCACTGAAATACATGTTCTGTCTGCCGACAAGATGCCAGGACAGTTTTATTTGGAAACAGTTGATGTCAGCAGTGTGCTCTGTTCCTCAATACCTGTTGCTCCCTAGTGTCTAGAAAACTTTGATGTGAGATAATAGCGGATGTGGCAGTCATTGCTCTGCACACCAATATTAACAAGATTTCTTTTAACATTTAATGAAGACGTCAGATATTGGAATTGGCTTGGGGTTAACTCTATATTTAAGATAATATCATTATTAATGATAATTTAAGCAGTTGATCTCATGTTTAGTACATCCAGTGTTTATTTTTTATCTTAACATTACCATTTCATACACATTCTGGATCATATACACTTATTCTTTGTTGTTTTAAAATATAATCTCTTGCATTACTTCAGGATTTACCTTATAAGTGTGAAGTATACTGTAACACATTTTTTTAAATAAGAAATTAATAAACAAGGTAAAATTCCAAGGCTGTGATTCATTATTAACATGACCATTTGAGATGGACCATGAATATGAGAAGCTGTCAGAGGTGGACTCGGCATGAGTTTAGTTTATCTGGCAATGACTTCCATCTGTTCTATTGGAATCATTTACTTAAATAACAAATGAATTTTGGAAGCTGAATCATATCAGCGGTAAAATAAAATGTGCGAGGAATTAAGTACAGTTAACTCTGCCGTACATCAAATAATTTAGAAATGATTGTATTTACTTTGCTAACTACACAAGGTTAAAGAATATTAGACCTAAAGTGTTTCATTAAGACATTGGACATCCTTTGTTTTAATTATACTATATGGGGGTATTAAATGGCCATGCTGACAGATGCAATACAGTGAGTAAAACAAGCAAATATTCTGTTCTGAGGTTTTTTTGTATCACAGATTTAACATTTCTTCAGTGCAGTTTTCAAAGCACACATAAATAATTTGTCAGAGATTCTAATACCTGTAGTAACTCTGCTGGGCAAAATTGGCGTATGGATGACACAGATTAAAAGTTGGATAGTCGTTATGAATAAGCAGAAAACTCTATTTACCCTTGTCTACAGTAAAAGATATTCTTAATAGTTTAGGGAAGAGTATGAACATCACTTTATTTATTTTTGTTGTTATTTGCCTATTTTATTTTATTTTTAATTTATTTTTTTATTAGAGTATAGTTGCTTTACAATGTTGTGTTAGTTTCTGCTATACAACAAAGTGAACCAGTTGTACATATATTGAATACACATATCCCCTCTTTTTTAGATTTCCTTCCCATTTAGGTCACCACAGAGCATTGAGTAGAGTTCCCTGTGCTACACAGTAGGTTCTCATTAGTTATCTATTTTATACATAGTAGTTATATTTGTCAATCCCAATGTCCCAATTCATCCCACCTTCCCTTTCCCCCTTGGTAACCATACATCTGTTCTCTATGTCTGTGACTCTATTTCTGCTTTGCAAACAAGTTCATCTGTATCATATTTCTAGATTCCACATATAAGCAATATTTTACGGTATTTGTTTTTCTCTTTCTGACTCACTTCACTCTGTATGACAGTCTCTAGGTCCATCCACATCTCTGCAAATTGCACAGTTTTGTCCCTTTTATGGCTGAGTAATATTCCATTGTATATATGTGCCACATCTTCTTTATCCATTCATCTGTCGATGGGCATTTAGGTTGCTTCCATGTCCTGGCTATTGTAAATAGAGCTGCAATGAGCATCAGGTTGCATGCATCCTTTCGAATTATGGTTTTCTCCAGATGTATGCCCAGGAATAGGATTGCTGGGTCATATGGTAGCTCTATTTTTAGTTTTTTAAGGAATTTCTATACTGTTCTCCATAGTGGCTGTATCAATTTACATTCCCACCAACAGTGCAAGAGGGTTCCCTTTTCTACACATCCTCTCCAGCATTTATTGTTTGTAGATTTTTTGATGATGGCTATTCTGACCGGTGTGAGGTGATACCTCATTGTAGTTTTGATTTGCATTTCTCTAATGATTAGTGATGTTGAGCATCTTTTCTTGTGTTTTACTTTAAAATGAATTCCAAAAGAGATCAGGAAGGGTGCAATGTGCTTTTGCAAATACTTAACTTTCTTCCTCTTGGATAGTGACTTATTTCTAGTGCAAGAAATTAGAAGGTAAACAATTGCCAGATGGATATTAGCCTCTAATCAGCAGCCTAATAGCAATAATTTTGAAGATAGATGTAATTTGAATATTCTGAGTAATTATTGATGTCAGATTTTCAGCTAAGGAAATTCTCTGTTTTCTTTTAAGCTTTTGCATTATATTATCAGCAGTCAGCTTCTGTCTGTACTGGGACTTGCCCTTTTTCTCAGGTAATCTCTTTTACTCTAGCAAATCTGATAAGAAACTCTTATCTCAGGAGATGTGACAAGCACTGAAAATGTTGGCTAAACCTGTTATATTAGAATCTTATTCATGTATTTCTGATTAAGAATAAAAATTCAAGTTCTTTTCTTCTTTCCCACATAACATCTGTGAAACAATTTATGTTCTTCCTCACCAAGGGAAAAGAAAATCCCTTCTTATATATAAATATATACAGGAATCTGTTTCAACAACCTTTATTCCTTACAGACTCCACACAGGCAAACTTCTTTTTCCATGTCTCCAAGCTTTTTCCTTCCTTTTGTCTCCTTGGAGACCAAAGTTGACCTAGTACAGAGAACCAGACCTATCACCTTCTGACTCACCCTCTCCCCAAAGGTATTGAAAAGCCTAGAGGAAATTCATACACCGAGTTAAAACTCTCAATGGAAAACAAAAATGTGATTCATTATAATCAAGTCAGAAAATAGACTTGTCCTCCATTCTCTATGTAATGCCAAACACCTGTGCTATCTTAAACTAGTCACTAGACTTAATGATGTGTGTGTTCATCCAAGTTGCTTATCTTGACCATAAAAAACAAGAAGAATAAAAATTCATTTAAAGTAGTTAGGCCCTGCTTAACAAGAAAGTCTTTGGCAGCAGTATTTGAGCTGAAAGTTTTGAAAAAGCTGGGCAGAACTGTCAAAGCATAATTAAGGGTAGAAGAATTAAGCTCACTTTTCTCCCTTAAGTGTCTTTGCCAGACAATAGAAGCTGGCAAGAGAGCCAAGTAGGAAAATGGAGCCATGCCAGCTGCTACACCATGTTAAAGGGAGATGGGTCATAGTTTCTGGTAATAATGCCTACATGAATAAAACCGACAGTGGTCTGTCCTCTTGTTAACATTAGCTGTTTCTCTCCTTCTCTTTCTTGTTCTTTCCTGTGGGCCTTACTCACTTAGTGATAATAGTTCTACTGTTATCATTTCTCACCATTTCTGTTATTTTCTTGAATGTAGTGAGACATTCAGAACAATCAACAAACATTTATTGAGTTCCTACTATGTGTAAGACCTTATGTAAAGGTACTGGGGCAGAAATATTTTCTTCAGACTGTATAAAGCTACAGAATATCGTAATGCTGGCTGTAGTTCAGCATGGCCTGGAAAAATGTCAAGTATTTCAAAAGTTCAGAGATGCAGTTGAGGAAAGGGAAGTGTCGTGAGGCAAAGGAGAAGTAAGCGCCAGGGTCTCAAGCTAGACCACGAAGGTCTAGACATTATAAATATTTAGTTGCGTGTTGCCCACGTGGCAAGGAAGAATTTGTTTGTTGTGAAGGACTTCACATGCTTTATAGAGAACTTCGACTGCCTTCTACAAGCAGTGAGGTACAGGGAGCAAGCAAGAGTTGTGTCTTAGTCTGTTCAGGCTGATCTAAGAAAATATCATAAACTAGGAAGCATATAAACAACAGAAATGTATTGATTTCTCACAGTTCGGGAGGCTAGGAGTCCAAGATCAAAGCACGGGCAGATTCAGTGTCTGGTGAGGGCCCACTTCCTAGACACCTTCTTTTTGTCTTTTCGTTGTAGCCCTCACATGGCAAAAGTAGCAAGGGAGCTTTCTGAGGCCTTTTTTTTAAGGGCACTCATCCCATTCCTGAGGGTTCTGACCTCATGGTTTAATCCCCTCCCAAAGGCCCTATGTCCTAATATTATCACCTCGGCATGTTAAGGTTTCAACATATAAAGGTTGGGGGACGCACATATTCATACCATAGCAAGTTGAGCAAATTTTAAGATGCAAAATGAAGAAAATTTTATAATTCTTCTTGAGCTCGATTTCCACAGAATGGGTTCTGAACTTCATTTGAAATTTGTCAATTCCTAGAAAATCAAATGGTACTAATAAAATACAAATGATAAGAAATAGGAAGGATTTTCATGTTATCCACTGTTGTTGATTGCCTTCGTCTGTACATGGAGATGCAGACCTGTTCATCAAATAGGATGAAGATTGTCTATATCTATATTAAAATAATAGTTTATAGATAGTCTAGGCTTTCATAAATATACACTAAAATATCCATATATTTATATTTACCTAATTGTTATATCTTTAAAAGTTGTCATTAGTGTATTAGTTTTATTTTGTTCCTGTAACAATTTACCACAAACTTGATGTCTTTAAACAATTATCATTTTAGTTTCATATAGTTCTGAAAGTCAGAGGTCAGAATTAGGTCTCCCTAGACTGGAATCAAAGTGTTGGCAGAGCTGAGTTTTTTCTGGAGACTCTGGGAGATAATCCATTTACTTACTTTTTTGAGCTACAAGAGTTTGCCTGCATTTCCTTGCCTCTTTCCATCTTTAAAACAATGGCCTATTAAGCCTTTCTTATGATGCATCACTCTGATTCTGACTCTCTGTTTCTCCCTATGATATTTAAGGACCTTCATGATTTCAGTAGGTCTACCAGATAACCCAGGAAAATCTCCCTATTTTAAAGTCAGGTGATTAGCTACCTTAATTTCCTCTTCAGTCTTAATTCTCCTTTGCCATGGACATCACTGGAGGAAGAAAAGGGGCATTATTCTTCCTATCACAGTTAGTAATGACACATATGTAAGATGTGGGTCTTATTCCTGACACAGGAATCTTTGTTCATAATCACCGAGCTGATTATTTAAATAATTACAATGCACATTACCCTTCTTTTTCTGTCAATTGTTAATTGGTTATTATATTAATACAGAGTAAGGAATATCCACTGTGCTGAATTATAAAAGCTATTTCCTTTATCTTCAGTTTTCTGTCTGGCAAACTCCTCACTTAATGTCCAATTAAATGCCACCCCCTCTGTGAAACTTCTTCCCCAAAGTCTCCACAATACTTTAATTTCACTTCTAATATAGACGTATAAAATTATATTATAAATATATTTACAGTCTTCCCCAATAGATGCCGATTTTCATAAATACAGAAATATTTTATATTCTTTATATTCCCTGTTTCAGTGTCTAGTATAGAACTAGTATATAATATACTAATAGTAGATGAAAGAATGAATTGTATGAATGAATGGTGAAAAAAGCTCACTTAAGGCCTCGTTTCTTTTCTAGTGTTTTATCATATTAAAATTGAAATACTCATTTTATTACATTAGCCATTGATAAGCTGATATATGTAACAGAGCCTATCAAGCTATACAAGTAGCCTGCCAAATTTTCTGTAGCTTATCCCTCTTTTTCCCTACAACTCTATAAACATAGCTGGACCAATCCTGGATACAAATTATCTGTATGAGACTAACTTGGTGCTAGGGAATTCAGTATTTAATTGCTCTTGTTATTTGTCAGTATCTCATCTTGTGGTCTGAAAATCTGGCTTCTGCTTTAGCAGGTATTTATGTGATAACCATTGCCTAAGAGATAACTGCATTCCTGCCAACAGCTGTTTGGATTTACAAATATTACCTTTCCTAAGATTATTCTATAGCCAAATGCTATATACATTTCAAGTTTCTCTAAATTGGAAATCCTGAAAGCTATCTACTTCTTTTGAGTATTAATCCTCAGTACACACGATTATTGTCTCATTTTACAGATAAGGAAATTGAAGCTTAGAGCAGTTAAGAACCTGACTAGAGGTCACAGTGCTGGTAAATGACTCAGCTGGAATTCCAACTCAGGTTTCTAAAATTCTAAAGACTGTAGCTTGAACTACTATACTACAGGAAGTCTACAGTGTTTTTATTTTAATCATGATTCTGACTGATCATTGGTTTTATATAACTGAAGGGGATAAACACAAATAGAGGCAGAGATAGAAGAAGAGACAGAAGAAGAGAAAATAAGAGAAGTGAAGAGAGGAAAAGAAAAGAAAAGAAAAGAAAAAAAAGGAAAAAAAAAGAAATAATAAACATCCCTCCATTCCTCAGGCTTGACATTTATTGAGATCATAATTCTACTAAGATTATGTATTTCTTTTACTAACAGACCTAATAAATTTAAGCCATCTTTGCAATCCTGGAATAAAAGCCACCTGGAATATTGGTCAGTTTTCATAGATCCAAAGAATATAATTTGCTTAGCTAGCTGAAATGGAAGTGATTTTATTATAGGATATTTGACAGTTTAAAGAACTTCTTGGAAGGTCATCAAACTGGGCTTGGATATGTAGGGACAAAATGCCAGGAGAGATTCCTGCCTGGAAGGGATAATCTATGCTGTCAGGTTGAGAGCAATAAAGGGAAAAAGGATGAGGATATGGGGTTTTCAGCATTTTTTTTTTAACATCTTTATTGGAGTATAATTGCTTTACATTGTTGTGTTAGTTGCTGCTGTATAACAAAGTTAATCAGCTATACATATACATAAACCCCATATCCCCTCCCTCTTGCATCTCCCTCCCACCCTCCCTATTCCACCTTTCCAGGTGGTCACAAAGCACCAAGCTGATCTCCCTGTGCTATGTGGCTGCTTCCCACTAGCTAGCTGGTTTACATTTGGTAGTGTATATATGTCAATGTCACTCTCTCACTTTGTCCCAGCTTACCCTTCCCCCTCCCCGTGTCCTCAAGTCCAATCTCTACATCTGTGCTTTTATTCCTGTCCTGCCCTTAGGTTCTTCAGAACCTTTTTTTTTTTTTT
>NW_020185337.1:17856832-17905044 GCF_003031525.2 Neophocaena asiaeorientalis asiaeorientalis | reverse complement strand
ATCCAAGAACATGGTATATCTCTCCATCTGTTTCTATCATCTTTAATTTTTTTCATCAGTGTCTTATAGTTTTCTGTGTACAGGTCTTTTGTCTCCTTAGGTAGGTTTATTCCTAGGTATTTTATTCTTTTTGTTGTAATGGTAAATGGGTGTGCTTCCTTAATTTCCCTTTCAGATTTTTCTTCATTAGTGTATAGAAATGCAAGAGATTTCTGTGCATCAATTTTGTATCCCGCTACTTTACCAACTTCATTTATTAGCTCTAGTAGTTTTCTGGTAAGATCTTTAGGATTTTCTATGCATAGTATCATGTCATCTGCAAACAGTGATAGTTCTACTTCTTCTTTTCCAATTTGCATTCCTTTTATTTCTTTTTCTTCTCTGATTGCCATGGCTCAAACTTCCAAAACTATGTTGAATAATAGTGCTGAGAGTGGGCAACCTTGTCTTATTCCTGATCTTAGAGGAAACGGTTTCAGTTTTTCACTTTTGAAAACGATATTGGCTGTGGGTTTGTCATATATGGCCTTTATTTTGTTGAGGTAAATTCCCTCTGGGCCTACTTTTTGGAGAGTTTTTGTTATAAATGGGTGTTGAATTTTGTCAAAAGCTTTTTCTGCATTTATTAAGATGATCATATAGTTTTTAATCCTTCAGTTTGTTAATATAGTGTATCACATTGATTGATTTGCATATATTGAAGAATCCTTGCATTCCTGGGAAGAGCCCCACTTGATCATGGTGTATGATCCTCTTAGTGTGCTGATGGATTCTTTTTGCTAATATTTTGTTGAGGATTTTTTTCATCTATATTCATCAGTGATATTCGCCTGTAGTTTTCTTTTTTTGTAACATCTTTGTCTGGTTTTGGTATCATGGTGATGGTGGCCTCATAGAATGAGTTTGGGAGTGTTCCTCCCTCTGCTATATTTTGGAAGAGTTTCTGAAGGATAGGTGTTAGCTCTTCTCTAAATGTTTGATAGAATTCACCTGTGAAGCCATATGGTCCTGGGCTTTTGTTTGTTGGGAGATTTTTAATTTCCTTTTCCATTATGGTGCTTGTGATTGGTCTGTTTATATTTTCTGTTTCTTCCTGGTTCACTCGCAGAAGGTTGTGCTTTTCTAAGAAATTGTCCATTTCTTCCAGGTTGTCCATTTTATTGGCATATAGTTGCTTGTAGTAATCTCTCATGATCCTTTGTATTTCTGCAGTGTCAGTTGTTACTTCTCCTTTTTCATTTCTAATTCTGTTGATTTGAGTCTTCTCCATTTTTTTCTTGATGAGTCTGGCTAATGGTTTATCAATTTTGTTTATCTTCTCAAAGAACCAGCTTTTAGTTTTATTGATCTTTGCTATCATTTCCTTCATTTCTTTTTCATTTATTTCTGATCTGATATTTATGATTTCTTTCCTTTTGCTAACTTTGGGGTATTTTTGTTCTTCTTTCTCTAATTGCTTTAGGTGTAATGTTAGGTTGTTTGTTTGAGATTTTTCTTGTTTCTTGAAGTAGGCTTGTATAGCTATAAACTTCCCTCTTAGAACTGCTTTTGCTGCATAGGTTTTGGGTCATCATGATTTCATTATCATTTGTTTCTAGGTATTTTTTATTTCGTCTTTGATTTCTTCAGTGATCTCTTGATTGTTTAATGGTGTATTGTTTAGCCTCCCTGTGTTTGTATTTTTCACAGATTTTTTCCTGTTATTGATATCTAGTGTCATAGTGTTGTGGTTTGAAAGGATACCTGATATGATTTCAGTTTTCTTAAATTAACCATGGCTTGATTTGTGACACAAGATATGGTTTATCCTGGAGAGTGTTCCATGAGCACTTGAGAGGAAAATGTATTCTGTTGTTTTTGGATGGAATGTCCTATAAATATCAATTAGGTCCATTTTCTTTAATGTATCACTTAAAGTTTGTATTTCCTTATTTATTTTCATTTTGGATGATCTATCCATTGGTGAAAGTCGGGTGTTAAAGTCCCCTACTATGATTTTGTTACTGTCGATTTCCCCTTTTATGGCTGTTAGCGTTTGCCTTATGTATTGAGGTGTTCCTATGTTGGGTGCATAAATATTTACAATTGTTATATCCTTCTTGGATTGATCCCTTGATCATTACGTAATGTCCTTCTTTGTCTCTTGTAATAGTCTTTATTTTAAAGTCTATTTTGTCTGATATGAGAATTGCTCCTCCAGCTTTCTTTTGATTTCCATTTGCATGGAATATCTTTTCCATCCCCTCACTTTCAGTCTGTATGTGTCTCTAGGTCTGAAGTGGGTCTCTTGTAGACGGCATATATACAGGCATTGTTTTTGTATCCATTCAGCCAGTCTATGTGTTTTGGTTCGAGTATTTAATCCATTTACATTTAAGGTGCTTATTGATATGTATGTTCCTATTACCATTTTCTTAATTGTTTTGGGTTTGTTTATGTAGGTCTTTTCCTTCTCTTGTGTTTCCTGCCTAGAGAAGTTCCTTTAGCATTTGTTGTAGAGCTGGTTTGGTGGTGCTGAATTTCCTTAGCTTTTGCTTGTCTGTAAAGTTTTTAATTTCTCCCACAAATCTGAATAAGATCCTTGCTGGCTAGAGTAATCTTGGTTTTAGGTTTTTCCTTTTCAGCACTTTAATTATGTCCTGGCACTCCCTTCTGGCTTGCAGAGTTTCTGCTAAAGGATCAGCGGTTATGGGGATTCCCTTGTATGTTATTTGTTGCTTTTCCCTTTCTGCTTTTAATATTTTTTCTTTGCATTTAATTTTTGATAGTTTGATTAATATGTGTCTTGGCATGTTTCTCCTTGGATTTATCCTGTATGGGACTCTCTGCGCATCCTGGATTTGAATGACTATTTCCTTTCCCATATTAGGGAAGTTTTCAACTATAATCTCTTCAAATGTTTTCTCAGTTCCTTTCTTTTTCTCCTCTTCTTCTGGGACCCCTATAATTTAAATGTTGGTATGTTTAATGTTGTCCCAGAGGTCTCTGAGACTGTCCTCAGTTCTTTTCATTCTTTTTTCTTTATTCTGCTCTGCAGTAGTTATTTCCACTATTTTATCTTCCAGGTCACTTAGCCATTCTTCTGCCTCAGTTATTCAGCTATTGATCCCTTCTAGAGAATTTTTAATTTCATTTATTGTGTTGTTCATCATTGTTTGCTCTTCAGTTCTTCTAGTTCCTTGTTAAACATTTCTTGTATATTCTCTAGTCTATTTCTAAGATTTTGGATCATCTTTACTATCATTACTCTGAATTATTTTTCAGGTAGACTACATATTTCCTCTTCATTTGTTTGTTCTGGTGGGTTTTTACCTTGCTCCTTCATCTGCAGTGTGTTTCTCTGTCTTCTCATTTTGCTTAACTTACTATGTTTGGAGTCTCCTTTTCGCAGGCTGCAGGTTCGTAGTTCCCATTGTTTTTTGTGTCATTGGGTAAGGTTGGTTCAGTGGGTTGTGTAGGCTTCCTGGTGGAGGGGACTGGTGCCTGTATTCTGGTGGATGAGGCTGGATCTTGTCTTTCTGGTGGGCAGGTCCACGTCTGGTGGTGTGTTTTGGGGTGTCTGTGACCTTATTATGATTTTAGGTAGCCTCTCTGCTAATGGGTGGTATTGTGTTCTGTCTTGCTAGTTGTTTGGCATGGGGCGTCCAGCACTGGAGCTCCTATCATTGAGTGGAGCTGCGTCTTAACCTTGAGACGGGGATCTCTGGGAGAGCTCTCGTCAATTGATATTACGTGGGGCTGGGAGGTCTCTGGTGTTCCAGTGTCCTGAACTCGGCTCTCCCACCTCAGAGGCTCAGGCCTGACACCTGGGCAGAACACCAAGACTCTGTCAGCCACATGGCTGGAATGCCTTCAGAGTTGGAGAAGGTGGCCTGCAGTGGCTGTCCTTCGGTACTGCACATTAGAATCACCTGCTTCTTCCTTGTTTTGCCCCAAAAGCTGTGTTCCACAGAGAAAAACAGTAGCCTTGAAAATAGTCACAGCTCTGAGATGGCTCTTTTTTTCCTTTGTGTTTAGTCGGGTTCCACTTGCTTACAGGGAGCTATGTGCAGAGGCCTCGCACCCAGCTCTTCCGACCATATTTCGTAGTGCAGAATGGCTACTGCCAGCCCCTCAGCTCAGCCGGGCATGTGCAGAAGTGGGGCCAAGGACACTGGGTTTTCAGGATTTAATATGTAGATTTTTTTTCTTTTTGAAAGAATGAGAATTTGGGAATTGGTGGTTGGTGGTTGGTTTCAGGTATTTGTAGTTAGAGGGTATAAGGTTGTCTGAGAAGAGTAAGACAAGGTGATGAAAATAATATTTATCTAGTCATCGTAAATTTTTCTTTTCATTTTGAAATTCAATACATTATTTTATTTTTTTTAATCCTATTATTTTTACCTCCTGACCCCCTTCACCCATTTCTGCTACCCCTGGCCTCTGGCAACCATCAATCTGTTCTTTCATTGTTATGGTTTGCTTTTTTTTTTTTGATTCCACATACAAGAGAGATCTTATGGTATTTGTCTCTCTCTGTCTGACTTATTTCATTTAGCATAATGCCCTGGAGGTTCATCGATGTTGTCACAAATGGCAAGATTTCATTCTTTTCTATGGCTGAATAATATTGCTGTGTGTGTGTGTGTGTGTGTGTGTGTGTGTGTGTGTGTGTGTGTGTGTGTGTGTGTGTGTGTGTGTGCGTGCATGTGTATATAAGTATAAAACACATTTTTTTATCCATATCCATCAATGGACACATTGTTTGTTCCATATATTGGCTATTATAAATAGCGTTGCAATGAACATGGAGGTACATATATCTTTTTGAGTTAGTGTTTTCTTTTTTTTCTCTTTTTTTGATAAATACCCAAAAGTGGAATTGTTGGATCATATGGTAGGTCTGTTTTTAATTTTTTGAGGATTATTCATACTGTTTTCCATAGTGGCTGCACAAACTTACTTTCCCACCAACAGTGCATGAGGGCTCCCTTTTCTTCACATCCTCACCAACACTTGTTATTTTTTGCCTTTTTGATAATAGCCATTCTAACAGATGTGAAGTGATATCCCATTATTGTTTTGATTTGCATTTACCTGATGATTAATGATGTTGAGCATCTTTTTATATACCTGTTGACCATCTGTATACGTTCTTTGGAAAAAATCCTTATTCATTTTAACTTAATCTACCTCTTTTCAATAAGTACTCCCTTCCCCACTTTTGCCTGATGTTTCTTTAATTTATATATATAAATATATAATATATACAATAATATATATATATATATATATATATATACACTTACACGGGTTCGTGCCCCGGTCCGGGAGGATCCCACGTGCCGCGGAGCGGCTGGGCCCGTGAGCCATGGCCACTGAGCCTGCGCGTCCGGAGCCTGTGCTCCGCAATGGGAGAGGCCACAACAGTGAGAGGCCCGCATACCACAAAAATAAATAAATAAAAAATAAAAATAAAAAATGAGACAAATTTCCGTAAGTCACATGGTGTAATGTCACTATTTGCAGTCTTATAAGTTAGTTTTAAAGCTTTAGTCACAAATACAGAATGAGATTTATTAAAGTACACAAAATTCTGTTCTTCAGTGTATTCATGTTGTATAATTAGGTTATTAGCTACATAATTTAATACATTTTTGTGAGGTAAAAACAGTTTAACTGTTAGCAGCTGCCTCTAAAATAGCTTTACACTTATTCAGATTTAAACTATCTAGTGACTTGAGTAAGTAATTATAATTTTGTTGTAACACTATGTAACATATGGTGTTTACATTCTTCTCAAGAGCTCCTTGAGGGGAGGAAAAAAATACAGAAGCATCAATATAAATAGTGATTTAGGGAGCCAATATATACAAAGATTAATGGTAGCTAATAGGATATTAAATAGTTGTTAAAGTATTTGAATTTGTCTTATTGGATTATTGAGTTATGAGATTGTATTTTCAGTTGTTTGCTAGGTGCTAGCATCTTTACATAACATATTCATTTTGAGTAATCTGCTTTCTAAATTGAGGTTTATGGGTTTTTTGTTTGTCTGTTTTTTGTTTTTGCGGTACACAGGCCTCTCACTGTTGTGGCCTCTCCCGTTGCGGAGCACAGGCTCCGGACACGCAGGCTCAGCGGCCATTGCTCACGGGCCCAGCCGCTCCGCGGCACATGGGATCTTCCCGGACAGGGGCACGAACCCGTGTCCCCTGCATTGGCAGGCGGACCCTCAACCACTGCGCCACCAGGGAAGCCTGAGGTTTAGGGTTTTTTAACTTTATCACAGAATTCATTTCAAGCAGTGTATCCCTCTTTCTGAATAACAAAGCATTATTTTATGTCTGTTTATATTTTAGACTTCAACATGTAAGAGGCAGATAACCCAGTATTTTTTCAATTAAAAAGGATAGACATAACATTTCTTTTAAGATAACGTTAAAAGTTATAAACACAGTCAAAATTCTAGTATATTCAGGTTTGGTTTTAAAATAGACCGTATTCCAAATATTTGCTCAGAAGTTATCTGTTTTAAGTGTTGCTCCTACTAAACCATGAAGACTCTTTAAAGCTATGGCTTATCTAAAAAATAGCTACAGTACAAGCTTTAATTTCTTGAGCACTTCCAATGGGTTAAACAGGCTTTAAGGTGTTTTACATGTATTTTTCTCAGGAAAAACTCCATAAATTAGACTAGGCATCTTTAACCTTATTTTCTATATGAAGAAACTGAAACTAGAGTCTTTTTTAATATCCCCAGTATATCTCTAGTAAATGGCAGAGCCAGAATGATTTTAAAACCCATTGTTTAAAGTACTATCCTGTGCTATAAATTGTACTAGACACAGTTGCCTAATTCTGTGTCATCTGTATTAATTGAATGAAGACAGGGACTAGATCAGAGCACCTTTTATGACCACTCAAAGGATGTTTTGACTAGATAGATAATTCAGTATCACAGAGGAGCATATTATCATGATTGCTATTAACAAAACAATGATAATAAATACTTTAAAATAAATCTTATAGCGTATAGTTCTTTTTCATCTGCAGTTAACTCCTCTGTTTCTGTGGAATAATTCATCAGACAGTTTACCTTGGGATTTAAGAAACATACCATCTTCTGAACTCACAGGAGAGGAGACTCTTTCCTCTCCAACCTTATCTAGATTCCTTCTAGGGGGTTAGATAAATGTGGGCCTAAAGTATCGTGTTAATCTACGTTTGGATCAGAATAGGTAATATTTACATTTTTAAAAAATATGATACTCTAATTTGTAGTGATTCATTTTTTTAAATATTAGGGGCAGTTTTTATCCTGGGAAGTGAAAGTTCTGAAACCTAATCGCAAGCGATATTAGCCAATTTGTAAATATTGTATAGTCCTGGATCCCAGTCCCCTCCCTGCAGTCTTTTCTCTTCTCTGGCTGCACTCATTCCTGGTTGATTTCATACCATCTACGGCCTGATTCCTCACAACTATTTTAACTCCATCCCAGACTTACCTGAGTTTCAGACTCATATATATAAATGCCTACTCAGTAGCTCCACTAGTATATCTATTAGGAATCTCCAAATTGATAAAACCATTCAAAAATTTTGATTCTTATGCCATTATACCCACCTCACCGTCCTCAATCTATTTCTCTCTGGGTCTACATATCTCCTTCACAATTTCAATAAATGATTTTGTTAACTCCTTCATTGTTCCGGCCAAAGGAAAAAAAAGAAAAGAAAAAATATTTCATCTTTGACTCTATTCTTTCATTTCTTCTTACACCCATTCCATCCATCAGCAAGTCAGCTCTTCCTTGAATATATACGAGTATATTCCAAGTCTCTCCATTTCTTCCACTTATGCTACCATCATCCTCATCATCTCTCACCCAGGGTGTGGCATGGTTTCTTACTGGCCTTCCTGTTTCTACACTTGTCTCCTCTATAATCCATTTTTCACAAGGAGCCGGAGTTTTCTTTATAAAAGACAAGCTGTATTGTGTCATTCCCCTGCTTAAAACACTTGAAGCATCCCATCAAACACA
Source organism: Neophocaena asiaeorientalis asiaeorientalis (assembly GCF_003031525.2). Classification (NCBI taxonomy): domain Eukaryota; kingdom Metazoa; phylum Chordata; class Mammalia; order Artiodactyla; family Phocoenidae; genus Neophocaena; species Neophocaena asiaeorientalis. The sequence continues at coordinate 17,897,020 of NW_020185337.1, read as the reverse complement.
AGGTTAAAGTGAAATTAGTTGCCAAGGGCTGTAGTGTTTGTATCTTCTAGCCCGTGGCAGCTTTTCCAATCTCATCTCTGATTTCTCTTGTATGTCTTTTCTTGTTTTGGCCATGCTGACCTCGTGTTGTTTCTTACACATAGCAAATTCTCTCCTTCCTCAGGACAGTTGTACTAACTTTTCTTTTGTCTCCATTCTTCATTCTCCAGATTTTCATATGACTCATTCCATCATTGCATTTAAGAATCTGTGCTGTGTCACAGCTCATCAGAAAAGCCTACTCCAACTACCCTGCCTAAAATAACTGTCGTATTCCAGCTCCTTTTCCTGATTTATTTTACTTTGTGACATTTATTATTTTTCACAGTATAAAAACCCTTGTCACCTGACATGAAATTACGTGTATGTATTTAAAACTAGTTTTGCTCAGTAGAATAGAAGGTCAGCATGGGCACAGACTTACTCACCATTATTTTCCCAGCTCATACAACAGTGACTTCCCCTGCATCAGAAGGCGGACTCTCAACCACTGTGCCACCAGGGAAGCCCCCAGAATACCTATTTAATAAATATTTGTTAAATGAAAAAGCTATTATGTCATGTTGTGCTTTAACATGTTTCTATGTATATGCAATACTCAGTATACCTAAGTGTATATATGTGTGTGTGCATCTGATATGCAGAGAGGTAAGAATTTATTATCATTGTTGATGTTAATAGAAATCATGATAATGTGCTCTCTTCTGATACTGAATTATCTAATCAAAGCATGTTTTGAATTTTCATAAGTTTAATCTGGTCCCTGTTTTCATCCAGTTAATACAGGTGATGTAGAATTAGCCAGACAATTGTGTATAGTTGAGGTAAAACCTGTATTCCCCCCAAATAGAAAGAATTGGGTGTTTTAATTTGAAGTAACCCAATATGGTGAAGTTATTTAATACTCTGTCTTGTATATCCTTTTTTCCCTTAACTGCATCTAATCTTTTCCTGACTTGATAATCTTGGTAACATTTTTGATACCTCATTTTAGTTAGAAATTGTGTTCAGCTGCAAATCAAAACAAAAACATAAGATAACAGTGACTGAAACCCTATTGTATTTATTCTTACACACAAAAAAGTCTGGAGGTAGCAGCCCAGAGTGGGTAGATAGGGCTGCTCTTGGAGGTTGTCTGGGACCCTGACTCCTGTTATTGTTCTGTCTTGCTTTGCGCATGTCCAACTTCTGTAATAAAGACCACTTTAGTCTAGTGGAGTTCTTGTTATTGTGTTTTTTTTTTGTTTTGTTTTTTGGAGTTCTTGTTTTAAAGCAACATTCCAAGTAGTAGTAGGGAGGAAATGAGGAAGGTGAAAAGTGACATACTTGTTAGTTGAACTGCTTCATGTGAGGAGCCACTCTGGAAATCCCACACAGTACTTCTGCTTATGTGTCATTGGCCAGACCTCCCAGAAAAAAAGGCTGGACAAATGTAGTCTTTTGATCGGATACATTACTATCCCCAAAACACCAGGGATGTGTTACTAGGAAGAAGGGGGAGTGATTACTGATGGACAAATAACAGAATATTTTAAATACATCTCTGAGTTTCTTATGAAGTTTTTCTACTATTGTTACAGTTATTGGCGTATGTTTATTTTTCCATATCTTCCTGTACATGCCACCCCCATATATCACATTATTGTGCTGTCTCTGTAATTAGCCACACTATTTAGGAGTGTATTTTACACAATAGTTAGTCAGTAATTATTTGTTACATTTGTATTCAAATGACAACCCATTAGCTTGATTTCATTAGCACCTTATTCTGGCAGATGCTAAAAAGCAGGAGAAGCCTTGTCTTCTTGTGTTGTCAGCACTTCTACAGATATTTTAAAAACAAGAAAAATGAACACAATCTGTTTTTACTGTATTCTCACATAAATGGCCAAATTGCCTACTTAAATTTGAAAGAAAACCCAACTGAGGTATCAACACACTTTGAAAGAGAGCTATTAGCAATGCAAACACTGTTAACTGAGATTTGTATTCAATAAAACAAACAAAAACTTGAACCTCCTAAAGTAAATTGTGAATAAAATGGCTATCAGTTATGGTAATGAAGTTAAACACAGGGGAAATAAAATTCCAACCATACCTGCTCCCTTGGCTAAATTACATGCAGTGTGGAACTTACATTTCTAAAATATGTTTCCCATTTTACTCAGAATATGTTTTGATTTTACTTAAAAACCAAGCTTTTAAAATACATAAGAAAATATTTAATATGAAAATATTTAATAATTTAATTTCAAGTGCCAAATATCATCTTCATGTTTTATATAACTTGTAATGATTTCATTAATGTAACATTTGTCTCTGTATCCAACTCCTCTACACAGAAATACAAGCAAGTTTTCAACATTTTAAGGCATGATTCTTGAAGAATAACCTGCATCAAAATAATCAAGTTAAATTTTTTAATTGAAGCTAGCTAGTAAGGTCTTTTTTAGTGTCTAAGTTTCTGAGCAGTCAGTCTATAGATTTGTTTTGTGACATTACATTATGTAATATGTTCAGTAATTCTTGATAGCTTTATGTCATGTGCTAAATAGCCTCTATTTTAAAGTTTGAGGTACTTATGATACACACACATGGATTTCCTTACAATTTTTTTTTTAAAAATTGGAAAGTTTTGAAAATTAATTATGTTCCCAGTTCTCATATCAAAGTTTAAACTGCTAGAGTACAAGAAATATATATGTGTGTGTGTGTGTGTGTGTGTGTGTGTGTGTGTTACCAAACTCAGGTTCCGCTGATCGCTGCTTGAAAGCCAGTACTTGAAAAACAGTTGTTGGTTGGAAAGGAAAGGTTGCTTTATTCAGGAGGCCAGCAACCTGGGGAGAAGAGAGACGCATGTCCAAAAACCAATTCCCAAGATTCTGCTCGACCATGAAAGTTTTTAAAAGGAGAATCATTTGGACAGGCTGTCAGAGTCTTCTTGTTTTCCATTGTGTGCAGACTTTCTTCTCATTGGTTGGTGGTGAAGGAACAGGGACATATTCCAAGAATCTTGTGCTCAGCTTGAAGTCAACATCCTCCACCTGGGTGGGGGCCTTAGTTCCCCCGCAGAAGAACTCAAAGGTATTGTTATGTATATTCCTTGAGGAGGAACCAGGACCCTGCTTTATCTCTGCACTATTGTTTCTAGACTGCTTCTCCTTTGTTTCTATGTTCCCTCCCTTCCCTGATTAGCAACTGTTTGAATCTGCTCTTTGGAACTCAGGAAGCTGAATAAGGCCTGTTTCCTACAAACAAGAAACAAGAAACAGGACATAGAAAGGCTTTGTACCAAACAGGGTCCTGCTTGGTTTCATATATATATGTTTATGTCCTCTTTTAGATTTTCATTAAGTACTTATTGAATAAAAGTACTTCTTAAGTTTCATTAGGTACTTTCTGAAGCTATAGTAAAACTAGGTTAAAATGATAAAACGAGGAACACAGAGGACTCCTGTATACATATGTTTTCCCACTGATATGAATATATTATTTAAACTCAAAATAAATCTATGAAGAATCATCAGATTTAAACACAGATTAAATTAATTTGAGGGTAACCCTTTTTCTCTTCTCATCGTAAAAAAATATTTTCCCTTTATAAAAATATTTAGCATGTTTTGCTAGAATTTTGTCCCACTTTTAAAGTGGGATTGGGTAAAAAGAAATAAAGCCCTCATTCTAGGTAGTGCTCCAGGGTCTTGGTCACTTGATCCGTGGAACCAAGGGAGCAGAAAAGTGCCAGATTAAAAGTGCACAAAGAATTTGTTGCAGGAAAAAAAGTGGGGCACGAGAGGATGGTCATGTCCTAGGTCTCAGACGAGTCCCTGGGACAGCTGCCAAGTGTGGGCTCTTGGCTTTCCACAGGAAAGCATTCAAGAAGGAGCCATAGTAAAGTGAAAGAAGGTTTATTCAGGGAGATACACACTCCATAGACAAGAGTGCGGGCCGTCTCAGAAGGCAAGAGATGCCAGGGTACAGAGTTGTCAGTTTTTATAGGGGTGGGTAACTTCATAGGCTAATGAGTGGGATGATCATTCCAACTATTTTGGGGAAGGGGTGTGGATTTCTAGGAATTGGGCCACGGCCCACTTCTTGACCTTTTATGGTCAGCCTTGGAACTGTCATGGTCCCTGTGGGTGTGTCATTTAGTGTGCTGATGTGTGACAGTGAACGTATAATGAGGCTCAAGGTCTAGGGGAAGTCAACTTGTCCGCCATCTTGGACCTAGTTGGTTCTAACCAGTTCATGTTGTACCCTCAATGGCTATGTCATTCTTTTAAAGGTTGTGCCCTGCCCCCTTTCTGTCTCAAATTCACGTCAAAGGAACTAATTGCAAGGGGACTCCAGCTACTCTAGGTACACAGGAAAGGGATTAGCTGTTGCACTTGTCTTTCAGTTTTAACAGTGGTAAGCTAAGCCAGGGAGAGCATTAAGGAGGCCATGGAGTTTTCTCTTTGAAATTTTGATACTTCCTTCTATATTTAAATGTGGCATAAAACATAAAATAGTCAAAGCTCAAAGTGGGAAGCAGGACTACTAAGCTATGATGGTCCCTGTTTCTTGTATCAAGAATCAGCCCCTTTTTCTCCCATCAAGAAAAAAAGAACTGAAGTATATTTTTATAGTAAAAAAAATAGAGATATAAAGTGAAAAAAATAGTGCTTCTTATCTTTGATATGCTAATGGAAAAAATTGCTTAGTAATTTAAAACATATTAGTAACAGAATAAAAAAGTGTAAAACATTTATATTAGGGAAAAAATAAAATGGCTATCATCTAATACACAAATATTTAAATGCACGGAGAAGTGATAAGTGATAATTTCTCAAAAAAGCATCCAAATAGATTGAGTTGCATACATACAATTTAGATAGCAGTTATAAAATCTACCATGCACCTCATACTTAATTTTACTATTTCTACAATAAAGTATTGATGATACTGTGGGGGACAGCAACCATCCCTTTCCTTTATCTGTCTAAGCTCTTGACTAGAATCCCTGTAACAGACAGATTAAAGAGTGAAAAGCATACAAATATATTTAATCTAAGTTGTTCATGACACAGGAGCCTTCATGAGGAAGTGAAGACACAAGGCAACAGTTAAAACTGAGTGTTTTTATGCTAGGTCTGATGAAGAGTGGACAGTTGTGGAAAGATATGATAGGACAAAGCGTATGAGGTGAGTGTAGTAAAATGGTGGAACTGTAGCAAGGCTTGTTCATTCAGATTCCTCTCTGTGTCTCTTGTCTTCAGAGATAAAGAGGATGCTCTTTTCCCCCAGGTAAAGGAAGGGCACCTCTCACAGGAGGGTTTTATGACCTGCTTCAAGGGAAGGTCAGAAAGTCCTTCCTGCACATGCCACTTCTCAGATTCTTCAACTTGAAATATTTAACGTGCCATTGTGCCATCTTTGGGGAATAGTGTGTCCTGAACCCCTTCAATGCCAGACCAAACATGATTTTTAAGTATGTTTTCCAACGTGCTCTCAATGATTTTGCATCATTTGTTCAGGTCAACAGATATGCATTCAGCCTTCCTAACCAGAGTGTTGTGCCAGACCCTGTAAAGCAGCGGTCCCCAGCCTTTTTGGCACCTGGGACCGGGGGTGGGAGGAGGGGGGATGGTTTGGGGATGATTCAAGCGCATTACATTTACTGCACACTTTACTTCTATTGTTATTACATTGTAATATATAATGAAATAATTCTACAACTCACCATAATGCAGAATCAGTGGGAGCCCTGAGCTTGTTTTCCTGTAACTAGATGACCCCATCTGGGGGTGGCGGGAGACAGTGACACCCGACATGTGTTGCTTATGTCCAGTCTACTCTGTAGTCTCGTTTCGGTTGCCGTCACTGCAGAAAACCCTGCTTCACAAAGACAGGATGTTGGAAACGGAAGCAGGGTTTTCAGTGCTTTAGTGGCAATCTCTGGATATTCCGCCTTGACTTTAATCCAGAATGTATGGAGATTTGAAATTGTCTCAGACATACTTTTAAGGCCACTGTCATTTGCGATCTCAAGCAGTTGATCGTCTTCCAGCACAAAGTCGATTCACCTGGGTTATTCACAAATGGGTCACGGATCCATTCCTTCCCGGTTCGGGGGTCTTTTGTGGTTGGGAAATAATGCTCAAACTCTTCTGAAAGCTGAGTTAGGTGATCATGCACCAGCTGGGAGAAAGAAGGCTCTGGCTCAGCCTCTTTCAAAATCTCTGCTAATGTCTGAAATATGTCAAAATTCCCAATGTTCACTCGTCATCCCCATAATTCCGGTTTGGCTTTGAATGCAGCCACTTTATCTATCGACTTGAATACAGTTGTCGTTCTTCCCGGAAGTGAAAAATTGAGTTCGTTGAGCAGGTTGAATATGTCACACAAGTAAGCAAGTTTTGCGACCCATTCTGTCACTGAACTGTGCTGCCAGTGGTGACTGTTTTCTAAAAGAAATCTCTGGAGCGGCTCTTGTAACTCAGAAACTCTGGCCAGTGATTCCCCTTTAGAAAGCCACCTCACTTCTGTGTGTAAGAGAAGACGTGCGTGCTCTGGGTCCGTCTCCTCACAGAGCTGTGCAGACGTGAGTTAAGGGCATGTACTTTAATGTGGTTGATAATCTTAATCACATCCTGCAAAACGTTGTTAAGTTCAGGTGACATTTTTCGGCTAGCCAGCGTTTCTCTATGGATGGCACAGTGCACAGACTCACATTCAGAAGCGACCTCTTTGACCTGAGTAGTGAAACCAGAAAGCCATCCAGTCATGGCAGCCGCTGCGTCCGTGCATATACGGACACAAAATGACCAATTCGGTTTTCCTGATATGAAATCATTCAAAGACTCGAATAGTTCTGCAGCTGTGGTGTTGGCTGGCAACAAAAATGCACGTAACATATCCTCATGCACGTCCTCCTGAAAAACATATCGCACAAAAACAAGCATTGTTGCGTTATTGTCAGCATTGGTAGACTCGTCAACCTGGATTAATTCTCTCTAACAGTTATGCCTCAGTATTCTCTGCTATTTCATCAATTCGTCTAGTTACGGTGCTAGCCGAAAGAGGAACACGTGCCACCTTTTGAACTGCAGCCTCTCCTAAAAGTTCATGACAATTGTCCTTAGCAGCAGGCAGGATCAACTCTTCACCAATAGTAAAGGGCTTCTTAGCTTCAGCAATGTGATTAGCCACTAAGAATAATGCTCTCAGTGCAGAAACACTTGATGAAGTGGTGGCCTTCAATACTTGCTTCTGTTCTTCATGTTCACATTTTTTTCTTTTGAAAAACTCCAAAGGATTGTCTTTTAATGCAGGGTGCTTGGTCTCCATGTGGTGATGAAGCAGTTTTGAAGGTTTCACGGCTTTGTTGGATAGCCGGTCACCACACATTAAACAAAGCGGGCTTGGAGAATGTGAATCACTTGTTGCAATGAACCCGTAATTTAAGTAGGACTCTTGGTATTTTGTTTTAAATGCAGCTTTCTTTTTGTTGTCAGTCTTAGAGTCTTCTGCTGTCTCATCCTTGGGTCTTTCTCCCTTTCCAAAGAAGCTCGCCAGTGACATTTGTGTTTTACTCATTTTGGCTAGGGTTAGCTTGTGGGCTTACCAAAACTGTGACTGAGAGAAGTGCACAGTGTGGGAAAGGAAGTGGTAAATAGAATAATGGGTGGGCCACGTTAAAGCCTGCCACCAGATGCAGCTTGTCACTTGCCACTCACTGATAGGGTTTTGATGTGAGTCTGCAAGCAATTGATTTATTATGGTTTCTGTGCAGTCAAACCTCTCTGCTAATGGCAATCTGTATTTGCAGCCACTCCCCAGCGCTAGCATCACTGCCTCAGCTCCATCTCAGATCATCAGGCATTAGATTCTCACAAGGAACACGCAACCTAGATCCCTCGCGTGTGCAGTTCACAGTAGGGTTCACACTCCTTTGAGAATCTAATGCCACCACTGATCTGACAGGAGGTGGAGCTCAGGTGGTTACGTGAGAGATGGGGAGCGGCTGGAAATACGGTCGAAGCTTCGCTCACTGGCCCGCCACTCACCTCCTGCTCTGCGGCCCGGTTCCTAACAGGCCACTAACCGGTAGCGCTCCACGGCCCGGGAGTTGGGGATCCCTGCTGTAAGGGATGCTAAAGTGAGGAAAATGCGGTGTGTTGAATAAGAAAATAATACAACAGTACTATAATAAGATGACTAAGATAGTGAACTGAGAGAAGTTCTCATGTCTCATGGTGATGGTTAGGCAGGATAAACTGGAGGGAGAAGCAACTTACTGACATTTGTGACTATGATATCTGAATTTTCCCCATTTCACCATGATTTTTTAGCACCATTCTACTGGCTCCCTCCAGTCCCTTTTCTCTTAAATCCTTTTTTGTCTCCTCTATTAGAACAACTTGTGCCTCCTTATAAGCTATCTGTATAACCGAAGCTTAGTCATCATTAAGTCAAAGATCCACTATTAAATTTTTTGAGTAATATTTTCAGACACCAACACTTCCTCCCAAGTAGTAGACTTTACCTTTCTTTTGTGCTTTTCCTCCGTACCTCTCAAAACAAGCTCAATTATAGTGCCTATGCCAGTGCATTGGAGTAATTCCCTGTGTTTCTTCAGTAGACTATTATTGATCTGATGGTTGGTATGATGCCTTGTTTATCTCAGAATTGGTTGCACACAATGCATTGTCTGCAGTGCCTAACGAATAATAGACTTTCAATAAATCTCACTGAATAGGAAGGATAACTAGAAAATGGCATTCAGGTTTCTCAGGATGTTGGAGAAATAGAAAAAAAAAAAAGAACAAAAACAAAAAACCTCAAGCTACTCCAGTAAAAGTGAGTTTATTTTATAAATAAAACAGGGAATTAAGGAGGAAAATAATAGCCTCAGGGACAAAATAAGCAGAACCAGTGGTGTGCTGGTAAATGGTTAATAATCAGCTCTTTAAGGAGAAGCAGATTTGTAGCATTTGCCAGTTTCCGTGGTGCCCTTGCTCGACCATGGCAAATGTCAAGCTACCAGGTCAAGTCACTGAAGTTGGAGCTGGGAAAAGATGAGCACAGTCAGCTCTTGCAAACTCGTGTAAGGTGACTCCAGCAAAGAACTCACGGCAAACTGGAAAATCATCCTCCTCTAGTAGTCACTGTGTTTCTCACGGTCTGATATGCGACAGTCACCCCATTAGTCGCCCAAACTCTTTACTCCTTTTCTGTGCTGCTTTTCTTTCTCTGCTTTTTCTCCTCCACTGTTGCCTCATTTCTCTCAATTTTCCTTTGTTTCTAGCTGGTAACTTCTGTTTAGGGTTGGCTTCTGTTGTCACATAATTGCCGTCATGTCATGACTTCTGTTCACTGACGTTTCTATGCTGCTTTGATACCTAATATCCATTTGTCATACATACATTTGGGATGGCTGATATTCAAACAGCTGAGAGAAACTTTTATTGATTTGGCAAGTGACTGTCTAGTATAAAATGCCAAAGTTAGTGCCCTCATTAATATTCTCTCCTATGTTTCTGCCAAGGTCAGCTTGAGGGCCAAGCTGTACCTACCCCTGGCATCACAGAATCACCTGATATGATAAAACAAAAGTTTTTAAATGAAGGACTTCTCAGAAAAAGCTATAGGAATGGCAAGTTCTCTGATGTTTTACTCTGCACAGATAGCCTTTCTGTGAGGGGGAACATAAGGTAGACTGTATATTTTTCAAGGACAGAGAAGAGCAGGTGCCAGAATTTGTAAATTTCTATGATTCTAGTGTTTTCATATGTACAAAATACTGGTGATATAATCTGATTGCACAGAATCATTAGAATTTTCCTGTAAGCTTGATCTCATGGTCACAAATTGTGACTGCTTTTTCCTAAACGTCCAGATACTACCTTTAAATTTAAGGCAAGCAGAAAACCTGAATTCACAGATTTCTGAAACATCTTGGAGAAGTGAAACTATGAGCCATACATAAGCATTTTTAAAAATTAATTAAACTTTTTATTTTATATTGTAATATAGTTGATTAACGATGTTGTGTTAGTTTCAGGTGTGTACAGCAAAGTGATTCAGTTATACATACACATGCATCTATTCTTTTTCAAATTCTTTTCCATTGAGGTTGTTACATAATATTGAGCAGCGTTCCCTGTGCTATACAGTAAGTCCTTGTTGGCTATCCATTTTAAGTATAGCAGTGTGTACATGTCAGCATTTCTGAACATCTATATATCTTATATAAATATGTGTATATTCTAATTGTGTATGCATATATATACACAAATAATTAAATGTGTATATACATATAAATGAATTAAATGTGTATATATGTATGTATATATCTATTCAGAAATAGAAAACCTATATCTTTATACACAAAACAGATTTCTTTTCAACATTCTTCTCACCACCACCACACATTTACCACAAGTGTATATTAGTAAAAAAGTGATGATGAATAGGTGAAGAACAACTTTATAGATTTCACAAAATTTACAAAATATAAGAAGTTTGAGTTAAATAAAGATACACTTAAATGGTTAAAATAGCTGTATTAAGTAGTTTTAATGGTTAAAACTACTTGTCATAAAATGAATTTTTTAAGTTATGTTTTAATATTATAAAAGATCACAAAGTATAAATGTTTTACTAAGAAACTTTATAAATATGCATTTGTTTAGCTTTATGTACCAAGTTAAAGTAGTCCTTTGCATGGAAGCAACCTAAATGTCCATCAGTAGAAGAATGCGGGCTTCCCTGGTGGCGCAGTGGTTGAGAGTCTGCCTGCCAATGCAGGGGACACGGGTTCGTGCCCCGGTCCGGGAAGATCCCACATGCCGCGGAGCGGCTGGGCCCATGAGCCATGGCCGCTGAGCCTGTGCTCCGGAGCCTGTGCTCCGCAACGGGAGAGGCCACAGCAGTGAGAGGCCCACGTACCACAAAAAAAAAATTTTTTAGAGCTCCCCAGACCACAAAAAAAAAAAAAAAAAATAGAAGAATGGATAAAGAAGATGTGGTACATATATACAATGGAATATTACTGAGCCATAATAAGGAACCAAACTGTGCCATTTGCAGAGATGTGGATGCACCTAGAGACTGTCCTACGGAGTGAAGTAAGTCAGAAAGAGAAAAATATCGTATAATATCGGTTGTATGTAGAATCTAGAAAAATGGTACATATAAACTTATTTGCAAAGCAGAAATAGAGACACCATTGTAGGAAACAAAAGCATGGATACCAAAGGGGGATGGGAGGGGTGGGATGAATTGGGAGACTGGGATTGACATATTTACACTACTATGTATAAAATAGATAACTAATGAGAACCTACTGTATAGCACAGGGAACTCTACTCAATGCTCTGTAGTGACCTAAATGGGAAGGAAGTCCAAAAAAAGAGAGGGGATATGTGTATATGTACAGCTGATTCACTTTGCTGTACAGCAGAAACTAACACAACATTGTAAAGCAACTATACTCCAATAAAAATTAATAATAAAAAAAAGAATAGCACATGAAGTTCAAAATCAGAAAAAATTGAATAAAATTTAAAGTAGTCCTTTAAGCAATAATTATTGGCTATATAGAATAAGACACACAAGATATATAATGTATAAATGAGTAAATGAAGTAATACATGCCATTTTGGGTTGACAGTGTCTATAATTTTAACCAGTAAATTATTTAAAAAATACACTCAAGTTAAGATGTTACATTCACTTACAATATGAATGCTGACTGTATATAATTTCACTCTTTTTTACACATTTGAATTAATGCTACTATTAATAAGATTTTACCGTTAACATCTAGTAGGGGCAGATATGAGATAATTTATGTTTTCCTATCATATAAAATGTGCACTCTTCAGTAATTTGAATTTTTATCTTGTCATTTTGGGTCTTTTACAACATTTATTATCATAGTCAATAAAAGTAATAGATTGTCTATTAATATTTGAAAAATGGCAAAAAGTAAACAATAATACTATTTCTAATTCATTTAATACAATGAACAAATATTTTGTCTGATTTATTGTTAACAAATTATTGATAATAGCCAACTAGTGAAAAACTAGAATATAAATAGAGCTAATCTGGGAAGCAGTTCAGCTGCCTTTGAAAAGCTTAAAGACCACCACTTGGTCTTTAAGTATAGACAGCATCACTGATAAAGCTGCATGTATGGAACACACCAAAAATACTGTTTATTTTTTTCTTAGGTATCTTATGCCTACAGAGATATCCCTTGTCACCTAATGATGGCAGTGCATGAGGTGTGGGCTACATGGAGTGTCATGACAGGCCTCATTTAAACAGAAAGCAAAGCAGAGTATCAAGGCCATAATATTTTCTCTGTAAGAAGTGAAGTATTTATTAAAATAAAAGTGTAAAATTTTAAAAGTATTAATTATAATAATAACTTATAAAACTTAACCAATTAAGCTGTTTAAAAGAACAATGAAGAAAATTAATTTATGCCACATTTGGAAACTATTTTTCTCAACAAGGAAATTAGTTGAAAATCCCTAGCCCATGATTTCCTAAAAAGCCACTTATAACTTGGATATTAGTAGCAATTCAGGCTCTCTTTTCTGCTGGCCTATGTCACTTCCAAATACTTTAATGATGACATTGTATTGTTAACCAATATGAATTTGTCACTGCCTACTAAACTGACCAATCATTTTGTAAATACAAAATAATTTTCTTTATTCTATGAAGTATCTCATTGTTCTCATTCTCCATTGGTGGCCTATACTTCTTTCTTTTCTCAAATGAAATGTAGAGGAAAAAATCATGGCAACCCATTGTGTCTGCAACAATCTCTGTAAAATACTTCTGTCCAAGGTTCTTTCCAATCAGGAACACAATTCTTAGCAAACAGGTCACTAACTCACTTAATTAACTCTCTCCTATGTTCTCAGAGGTGTTTCTACATCAAGCTTGAATTGGCTTATTATTTAACAAACTGTACAAGGCCTTCGGGAAACCTGTTTTTAACAAAAATGGGCTCTTAAATAGCCTTTGGTCTCCTTAAAGGATTCTGAATAACTGCATAAAATCCTAATACACTTATTAGCAGTGCATCCGTATGCAGATATTAAAGAGTGAGAGATAAATTTCTTTTCTGACTCCCGAAGGGGCACCCTAATATTGTGTTTCTTTAAACATTGCTTGACCTATGAACACCTAATATACAGATATTTTACCTAAGGATCACTCCAGAACTTTGACAATTAAGAAATATACCTGGGAAGAGATATGGGAACATATGTATATGTATAACTGATTCACTTTGTTATAAAGCAGAAACTAACACACCATTGTAAAGCAATTATACCCCAATAAAGATGTTAACAATAAAATAAAATAATAAAAAAAAAAGAAATACCCCTGAAGACTTGTTTAGGATTTTCTGTACTCTTCTTTGTTAGAATATGGGATGCAGAGGTTTAAAGGAGAGCCTTCCCCTCTTTCCATTTTTCTTACTCAGACAACTTTAAAAAATATATTTATTCTTTTCCAGTTACTCCACTGTAGTAAGGATTGCAAAGTCAATTGAGCCATGGTTTCTTTCCTCTAAGAAATTGCATTCTAGTGAGGAGTGGGGCAAGAAACAAACAAACTACAATTACAGGCAAGATTGTTAAGGGTTAAAATAGATTTTTAAGTAAACACATCTAATTTTGACCAAGAGATTCCATATTTCCCAGAAAGCTAATATGTGAGCTGAATTTTTAATATTAAGTCAGATTGTGCTAGAATAGGGAAAGGCCATTCTGAGCAGAAGGAAAGGTGGTGGAAGCATGGAGGTGAATGCAGACTGTGTGAAGTCGTACAAGTAGTTCATGTGACTGTTCGCTGTATGGGCTTCTATAATGGGAGGCAGTTGAAGCCAAAAGAGTAGGCAGGATCACTGAAAACATTGGAGGAAGAAGAGGGAATGCATATATTAAATTTTCATAAACTTACCCAGACAGAAACTTAGAACATAAATTGTTTGAAATTTGGAGACTTGCAATATGCCAAAAATCTAAACAAGAAACGCATCAATCTTAAACAGCCTACCCATGTGTGAACATAGCAGGTAAGTCTTTCTAATGCAGATGGATACTCTCTTTATGAAAATATAGTTGACTCTTGAACAACTCGGGGGTTAATCCAAGTATAATTTATAGTCGGCCCTCCACATCTGTGGAGTCAATAAACCTTGCGGATTGTGTAGTACTGTATTATTACTGTTGAAAAATATCACCTTATAAGTAGACCTGTACAGTTCAAACTCATGTTGTTCAAGGGGCAATTGAACACACAGTTTCCCCAATTCATGTAAAATGTTCTTTATGCAAAAGTTTTATTTATAAATCAGATTTTCAGGATTGTGTATATTAACCAACACCAGGTACAACTAAGTAGAGAGAAGTAAAATATCTTAACACTTAAACAGAAATTAATTGATTTTATTCGTATATATTACCTATTTGTAATAGATTGTATACAAAGAATTTGAAGTAAATCATAATCAAAAGGACCTTGTCCTTATGTGACAAGTGCCATCTGGTATTAAAATTAAATTTTATACACATACGCACACATTAATGGAGTTTAATTTTTTTTTTCTGGAGTCTTTCTCTGTGTTCACAAATTCTGACAGTAACTCATATTTATTTTCTCTCCATTGATACAGAATTAGAGGCAGTTAAAGATATTAAACATTTATGAGATCTAAGGACTGTTAAGTTTTGTGCACTAGAGCGCATATGAGATGTGTTCTATACTCTGTGGTTTAGGAGATCCAGAGCAATTCATCACTACTTTAACACTCAGTTCAACTTAAGATGAATTACCTGTTGAATGTGACTGTACTACAGAGCGAGTTGAACGCCATTTATCTGACTAGAGAATGGTACCCAGCTACCTCACAGATGCTCTGTGCCTCATTCAAATTTCAGGTTATGTGTATGATAGTCATTATCTTAACATTCACGATATTTGCCTGGCAGAGCCTCCTGGAGTGATTCCATAAGAGGGCATTTTAAAATGTGCAATGTAACAGATTCATTGTTCTGCTTTTCTGTGTTCCTATAGTTTTTGTTGTTGTTGTTTTAAGGTACAGTAAACTAATCTGAAAATAATTTAGCAATAGTGCAACTTTTCACAATTCTAAAAGAGGCAAAATGCAAAATATAGAACATTTTTTTGTGAAGTGAAGGCATCATAACATGATTGTATCTGAGCTTTGGATTTGCCATTTCTTTGATGATTGAAATATTATAGGTTTAAACAGTTAGTTCTTCTGCTTTGAAAATTATCTGTGATCTTTTTTTCTCCCTAGAAATCAGTTGAGTTCCAGTTTGCTGATGCTAAACTAAACCAAATGGTTGTCCTAACAGTGAACTCAAAAGGCTACTTTTTTGTGAATATCTTTGTGTGTGTTATTAAGTAGATTGCTGAGAAAAATATAACTTTTCCAAAGTTATATATTAGATGATTCATATCTAGGCTGTCTTTCTGTGTCATTCTAACTTACTCTCTCTTGCTTGGACCACTTGCCCTCGGGAAGATCCCGTGTTATGAGGCAGCCCTATAGACACACACTCACGTTAGTGAGCTTGGAAGAGGGTGCTTTAGCTCGAGTTCATCTGTATTCAAGAAGACTGCAGCCCTGGCTTATATCTTGATTACAATCTCGAGAGACCTTCAGCCCGACACCCAGCTAAACCACACCCAGATTCCTAACTCACAGAAACTGAATGAGATAATAAATATTTGTTCTGTTTAATTTTTTACACACGTACAGATGATTAATACCACACTCAATATATGTTTGGTACTACACCTGTGAGTGGAAGGTCAAAAACTTGCAATCACAAAAGGAAAAATTAGGGCATATAAGGATTACCATTTTTAGACTGGGTCATATGTCATTTAGATTAATATTTCAGTAACATATATATCAAAGAATGAGTTATTAAACAAGACTTGCAATATCTTAATGTTATCCTCAAATCTTAGGAAAAAAGCCCAAAGCAAATTATCTTCCTTGTATTATCTATAATTTTTTGTTATCCTTTGGTGTATACAGAGGTTACCGTCTACTGTACCAATCACCATCTTCCTTTTTCTTCCTCTCATTTTCTCTTCTTCCACTGACCCCCTTATCCAAATCTCTCCCTGGCACTTCCTGTCTTACTGTTACTCAGTTGCTTCATTCTTGCCTTCTTTCTCATGAGCTGCTTTTTCTCTTTCACACATGTATACACTCACAAAAGCACAACCACATGCAAATGACGAAGAAACTGAGTTACCGACGAAGTCAAACTTTAGGAGTCAAATAAAATTTCTTGCTCGATAGTTTACTAAAAGTCTGAATGGAACAAGTCATTTGAACAATAATGCAAACGAAATCTATCACTTAAGTTAGGAAAACAGTAGTTTTGATGTTTTTCATTTGTCTCAAAGGAAAAAAAGTACTAGAGGCAAGAGATATTTTAAAAACTTATTTAGAACCTAATGACTATCCTGCACGTACAGACTATTGTTCTTTTGTGGGACTGCTTTTGCCGTCATAAATATAGCTATGGACTTTTTAATGCATTATTTGTTATTTAGCCTTTTATATAGCTATAATCTTAAAGTGCTTATTACATGCTGCTAATATTTACATAAATTTTCCTAATTATCACCTGCTGGTTTTTGTCTTAATCAACTCAGGCTGCTGTAACTAAATACCATAGACTGGGTGGCTTAAACAACAGATACTTATTCTCACAGTTCTGGAGGCTGGGAAGGCCAAGATCAAGGTGCCAGCAAATTTGATTCCTTCAAAGGGCCCCTTCCTGGCATGCAGGTAGCCTCCTTCTTATTCTGTCCTCATATGACAGACAGAGAAAGAGAGAGAAAACTCTAGTCTCTTTGCCTCTTTTTAGGAGGACACTAATTCCATTATGAGGCCCCACCCTCACGACCTCATCTAACTTACTTTGGTGGTTAGACTTAAGCATATGAATTGGGGGGAGTCATTCAGTGCATAATAGTCTTATCTGTAGAATAAAATCTGTTTATTAGAAAAAAATTTTTCATATTTTATTTCTAATGGTATTTTTGTTTATTTATAAAACATGTTATTCTAAAGCTATTAGTTTAATTTATTAAATTTATCACCCAAATATTCAAAGAAATAAAAATATATTTTAACATTATTTGTTATATATAATAAATGTTATATTTTTACTAGTGATTTGTTAATCATCTGTTTTTCTTTAAATAACATTATTGAATAACCAAATTTTTTATGAAGAAATGGATATCTTAAAGGAAAATATATTTTCATTGACCCATTTATACCATCTTACAATTTTATACTTGAATTGGTAGAAATCAAAATCTATTCTTTGTACATCCTACCCTTTCTTTTCCTCCCAACTAGAGAGATAAAGTGCTAAAGCCCAGATAAAGTGATTGTATTTAGAAAATGTGAGGCACTAAGAAGCAAAGAAGTGGAACAAAAGTGACATTTTTGTAAAAAGTGAGGTAGTATTTTGAATGTAAACAACTTCCAAATCTGTTGTGTTGGGCCATAGCTCATGAGATGGTTTGGTTAATTTAAGTGTTTTCAATTTTGTGCCAATTTCATAGGTTCCAGTACTGGAATGGGAATTTGGATTTCACTTGGAACCCCAGCAGATAATACTTGCTTTTCTTTCTACACACAGCTTTGTGTGATGTATCCTCTGGTTTCCTATTACTATTTCTACATTGCTGTGACTTAAACTGGTGTCATGGAGTGATTCTTAGGCATCATTACCGCTGGCAACTGGAAGGAGCTAAAACATATAATCAGTATAAATTTTGACTAGATAGTCCCCTGAGTTTTCAACTTTGTTTAAATCCCAGGTACTGTAAGACTAAGGCAAGAAATTACACAATTCTACTCATAAATTTTAGTTCTACAGTGATCTTTCACTCTGAGAACATTTAGCTTCAAAGCAAAAATGCTACTAATGTGGTGTAATTAAAAAAAGAAAAGTAAGAATTTATGTAACAGTTTTGAATTCTAAACGCATTCCATTATTTCTTAAAGATTTTCTTAGCATTGTTATTCAAAATATTATTTTAGGGGGGCAGTGAAGATTATCATTAGAGTTTTGTTTTCGAATCAGTATATTAGTTAATTAAGTTTCAGTGGTTTCATAAAAATATTGAGAGAAAACATGGCAAACTTTATATATCAATTACTTTTCACTATCAAAATTAAGACCAGTTTTTGATAGGTGATGGGTGAAAGACTTATGAAATATATGTTTATTTATTGATGACTGCTTTATATATGCTAATAGGCAAAAATTTCTTGCAGAAAATGTCAGGTATAACTCACACTCACTACTGGAACAAAATACAGATATTTCAGTGTCATGTGAAAAACTGACTAGGAATTACATCTCTTTAATGGCAGATTAATCAATCACCAGACTGTTTTCATACTTGAAAATATTTTCGTGCTTATGCTTAAGTTATTGTAGTTTTCCAACATTTTGAGTTGTGGTATAGCAGATAAAATGAAGCCTCAAATCATTCTCTAATCTCAAGAACATCCTGGCAGAATTACTGTGACTTGTCTATTAAATTGATTTCCTCTTAAAGAAAAGTAGGCTTTTCTTATTGTGTTAAAAAATGATTTTATCTAGTGTCTTTCCTTGTAAAGACCTTTCTTTTTATGACACAAAAGGAAAAATGTTATTTTTCCTCCCAAGTTTTTATATCTTCTTTTACTCACTAATCAATAATCTGTATTGCAAACAAAATGAAGTATAACCCCAAAATAGTAATTTTTTGAAATGAATACAAAATAGGCATTTTAATACTACCGATTGCCTTTATTTTAATTTTAAGCATATGCATAGCTGAATTTTATGATGCTTTCTGCCTTTAATAAAAGTAATTGATGGTTGACTTGTATGCTGAATCACTGTGTTGTAAGATAGGAAATCAGAATATTTACAATGTAATTTTGCAAGCTACTAATAAACCTTAGGCAAGCAACTTTCCTTAGGACACTAAAAATACTTGTGGGGTTTGGAACTGGGGTGCTTTGTTGTGTCTCTTACTGTTAGTGATGATGGTTAGGTTTGTTTGTTGTTGTTTTAATAAGATTACTCAGGAACAGGACACGGTTAAATGCTTTTCCACCTTATTCCTAATATTTTTAAAGTTAGATTTTATTCAACCTAGGTGATATCTATATTGAATGGAAAAATAGTTGCTGGTATTTTCTGCATTTGTTATGTAATGATAGCTTATTGAACTGTTATGCTTTGTAATTAGAACATTTCTAGTGAAAACAAAATACATTAGAGGAGAAGCCAGAAATTGCAGTTCTCCACCTGAAATTACACTAGCATTATTTCTGTAACAGCAGAAGAGAAATTAGAACATCTTGAGTGTATAGCTCACGTAATTAAAGGAATAATTCTAAATATTGAGAGAATGTACTCTTAAAGGTAAATTTTAGGGACTTCCCTGGTGGTCCAGTGGTTAAGACTCCATGCTTCCAATGCAGGGGGCCCGGGTTCAATCCCTGGTCAAGGAACTAGATCCCACATGCCGCAACTAAGAGCCCGCATGCTGCAACTAAAGATGCTGCATGCCGCAACTAAGACCTGGCACAGCCAAATAAATTTTTTTTTTTTTTAAAAAGGTAAACATTAGATTGGGTGGTCAGAAACTTCAACATGCTATCGATATATGTAAAAACTTAATAACATTCATCTCTTGATCAGTGACATGAGGACTATGCTTCTTAAACACTACTTAACAAGATATGGTAAAATAAAATTTGGTAAATTAGGAATGATATGACTGTCTTCAGAGTGAGAGAGTATAGGAGTACATAGTTTCTTCTTTATTTTCTAGTTAGTTCATGAGGTTTAACTTCTAATATTTATATGAGGCCAAAATCTTAAATATTAAATGATTCTAAGGTTAATTTTGACCTCAGGTTAAAAAAAGTATTAAGAACATTTTAAAAAGAAATATTTTTATTACTCAGAACTAACCAAAAGAGGCCAGTCAGTTCCAATGGAGTACATTCATAATTTTTCATTTACCTCTAATCTGAAATAATGCTTTATATTTGGATTTGTTCCTTCACATTGTGACTTGAGTTTTCTATCTGATCAAAGTTATAGGTGTATTATTCCTTGGGGTGGTAATGGTTAAAAAACATCATTTGAAGTATTACTTTGTTTAGAAGATCTGGTTACTAACATTTTCATGATAATGTATGAGTCATAGAAAAATTGCATTGAGATTTATTAGATGAACCTAAGATACTTAAATGTTTTGCCATAATTATGAATCTAATACCCTGTATGCCACAACAGTATTTTGAAGTACTATACTTTGCACTTTGCTTCACAAAAATAGCTGATCTGATATACTCCTTTTTGCTAAATGCTGTCATGTCCATCTTTTTAATACATTAACATTATAAGTGCTGTTAGCCATACTGCCTAATGAAAGGTACCTCATATCAAGTCTGATTACTGCTCTAATGTTTTCCAGGCGTGCTTGGTGACAAACTTGGCATATGAAACAATTTTCTACAGTAATAAAACTAATTAAAGTAGGCAGTCATCCACATACCACTTTCTAATGAATTATAACAAGCTCATTAATCTCACCCACTCTTATCCAAAAAGTTCATTGATCGGCTTGTATGTAAGAATAAAATTCTGAGCCTAATGGATAACTAGGCTTTGTGGATTTAAGCTAAAAAAATCACAAATCACTGATCAATGTTTTAAATGAAATGTATAGCTTCTAAACTCTGCCTAGATTACTTATTGACAAGATCATTTTCCGTTTGAGTTCTCCTATAAAGGATTTAACAAGGAAAAATGAGTCATTGTATGATAATGACTCTTCAGCACCTTGAAAAATAAAACTGAATGAACCCACTCCACATATCCTCCTGGAGATCATATAAGAATGATGAATTGAGTATTTGAGATCAAGTGATAAAAACACAGCCTGTTTTAACTCCAGAGAGTGCTAAAGTATCCTGCTCAATATGTCAAAACATAATAATAATTATTTTTTGTTAACTCTTTTCCAAAGATGCCTGATGAAACATCATAAGAATTATTATTCCATTCAGTTACAAATAGTTTGGCAATGTAGAACTATTGTTTTAGAGATAATTTTACTGTCAAAGAGATAAGGTTGTTAAATGTAGCACATGGTGAGACAATTTCTGAACTACAAATGTTAATAGTAAGAAAAGATATTTGGTGGGGTTTATTCTATCTTCATTATAATTTAATGTTTTAAAAATGTAGCTCTTTCCATTCTTAAAACTCATTACTGCCATGACACACATATGGATTTCTCCCTTAAGAATTTAAACTAGAAATACGTAGATTTCAAAATTAATACAGAAGGATTGTAACAGGTTAACTGAAAATAGGCACATTTTAATGTATGGTATTAACACATTCAAAATTGTTATTTACATTCATGAATTTTTAGCTAATATTTCATAGTTCTTTAGAAAATAAGAGGTTAGATATTCTGTGCAGAGTATTTTCATTTGCAAAACAGAATTTAAAAGTCTGACAGCTTTGGTAGGTAGAAGGTTAGTAAACCTGAGTAAAATGTCTCTCAATCTGGGATCAGCTATAACTCTGGTGGCCAGTTGCTGTTTTATGTGAGGATGACTTGGTTCTGTGCTGTGAACAGCAGTTAGGGGACAGGCGTTTGGTACAGATTGCTTTATTATCTAGCTGTATGGTCTTGAGAAAGTAATTTACCCAGCATGTAATTCAATATTTTAATGAGTAAAATGTGGGAGTTAGGCAAGAGCAGTATACTCCAAACTGTCAAAAGTGCCACTGATAGTAAGTTTGGTGTTTTAAGTAAATTTTTATTATGACAATCAAAAATATGGTATGAAGTAAAACGATTTCCCTTTTTTCTGTTTTTTTGTTTTTAAGGCGTTTTATTCTAACAACACAGTTTTGATTTTGACTGATACACAATACAGGTTTAATAGAGGTGAGGCTAGGGTCAGTGTGTTAAATACTTCATATTTTACTTACAAGAAGGGTTTAGGTTTTTTTTAATGTTTATTTATTTATTTTCTTACTAGTCATCAGTTTTATACATATCCGTGTATACATGTCAATCCCAATCTCCCAATTTATCCCACCACCACCACCAACCCCCAGCTGCTTTCCCCCCTCGGTGTCCATACGTTTGTTCTCTACTTCTGTGTCTATTTCTGCCCGACAAACTGGTTCATCTGTACCATTTTCTAGGTTCCACATATATGTGTTTATATTATACAATATTTGTTCTTCTCTTTCTGACTTACTTCACTTTGTATGACAGTCTCTGGATGCATCCATGCCTCTACAAATGACCCAATTTCATTCCTTTTCATGGCTGAGTAATATTCTGTTTTATATATGTACCACATCTTCTTTATCCATTCATCTGTTGATGGGCATTTAGGTTGCTTCCATGTCCCGGCTGTTGTAAATAGTGCTGCAATGAACATTGGGGTGCATGTGTCTCTTTGAATTATGGTTTTCTCTGGGTATATGCCCAGTAGTGGGATTTCTGGGTCATATGGTAGTTCTATTTTTAGTTTTTTGAGGAACCTCCATACTGTTCTCCATGGTGGCTATATCAATTTACATTCCCACCAACAGTGCAGGAGGGTTCCCTTTTCTCCACACCATCTCCAACATTTGTTGTTTGTAGATTTTCTGATGATGCCCATTCTAACTGGTGTGAGGTAATACTTCATTGTAGTTTTGATTTGCATTTCTCTAATAATTAGTGATGTTGAGCAGGTTTTCATGTGCTTCTTGGCCATCTGTATGTCTTCTTTGGAGAAATGTCTATTTAAGTCTTCTGCCCACTTTTGGATTGGGTTGTTTGTTTTTTTAATATAGAGCTGCTTATATATTTTATTTATTTATTTATTTTTTGCGTTACGTGGGCCTCTCACTGTTGTGGCCTCTCCCGTTGCGGAACACAGGCTCTGGATGTGCAGGCTTAGCGGCCATGGCTCACAGGCCTAGCCGCTCTGCGGCATGTGGGATCTTCCCGGACCGGGGCACGAACCCGTGTCCCCTGCATTGGCAAGTGGACTCTCAACCACTGCGCCACCAGGGAAGCCCTATATTTTAGAGATTAATCTGTTGTCTGATGATTCATTTGCAAATATTTCTTTCCCTTTCAGATTTTTCATCATTAATGTATAGGAATGCAAGAAACTTGTGTGCATTAATTTTGTATCCTGCAACTTTACCAAATTTATTCATTAGCTCTAGTAGTTTTCTGGTGGCATCTTTAGGATTCTCTATGTATAGAATTATGTTATCTGCAAACAGTGACAGCTCTACTTCTTTTCCAATTTGTATTCCTTTTATTTATTTTTCTTCTCTGATTGCCGTGGCTAGTACTTCCAAAACTATGTTGAATAATAGTGGTGAGAGTGGACATCCTTGTCTAGTTCCTGATCTTAGAGGAAATGCTTTCAGTTTTTCACCATTGAGAATGATGTTTGCTGTTTGCTGTTATATATGACCTTTATTATGTTGAAGTAGGTTCCCTCTATGCCCACTTTCTGGAGAGGTTTTATCATAAGTGGGTGTTGAATTTTGTCAAAATCTTTTTCTGCATCTATTGACATGATCGTATGGTTTTTCTTCTTCAGTTTGTTAATATGGTGTATCACATTCATTGATTTGCATATATTGAAGAATCCTTGCATCTCTGGGATTAATCCCACTTGATCATGGTGTATGATCCTTTTAATGTGTTGTTGGATTCTGTTTGCTAGTATTTTGTTGAGGAGTTTTGCATCTATATTCATCAGTGCTATTGGTCTGTAATTTTCTTTTTTTGTACTATCTTTGTCTGGTTTTGGTATCAGGGTGATGGTGGCCTCATAGAATGAGTTTGGGAGTGTTCCTTCCTCTGCAGTTTTTTGGATGAGTTTGAGAAGGATGGGTGTTAGCTATTCTCTGAATGTTTGATACAATTCACTGGTGAAGGCATCTGATCCTGGACTTTTTTTTGTTGGAAGATTTTAATCACAGTTTCAATTTCATTACTTGTGATTGGTCTGTTCATATTTTCTATTTCTTCCTGGAGCTCTCTTGGAAGGTTATACCTTTCTAAGAATTTGTCCATTTCTTCCATGTTGTCAATTTTATTGGCATAGAGTTGCTTGTAGTAGTCTCTTGGGATGCTTGGTATTTCTGCCGTGTCTGTTGTAACTTCTCCTTTTTCCTTTCTCATTTTATTGATTTGAGTCCTCTCCCTCTTTTTCTTGATGAGTCTGGCTAATGGTTTATCAATTTTGTTTGTCTTCTCAAAGAACCAGCTTTTATTTATTTATTTTGCTATTGTTTTCTTTGTTTCTATTTCATTTATTTCTGCTCTGATCTTTATGATTGCTTTCCTTCTGCTAACTTTGAGTTTTGTTTGTTCTTCTTTCTCTAGTTCCTTTAGGTGTAACGTTAGATTGTTTATTTGAGATTTTTCTTGTTTCTTTAGGTAGGCTTGTATAGCTATAAACTTCCCTCTTAGAACTGCTTTTGCTGCATCCCATATGTTTGGATCATCGTGTTTTCATTGTCATTTGTCCTTAGGTATTTTTTGATTTCCTCTTTGATTTCTTCAGTGATCTCTTGCTTATTTAGTAACATATTGTTTAGCCTCCATGTGTTTGTAATTTATGTATTTTTTCCCTATAATTCATTTCTAATCTCATAGCATTGTGGTCAGAAAAGATGCATGATATGATTTCAATTTTCTTAAATTTACTGAGGCTTGATTTGTGACCCAAGATGTGATCTATCCTGGAGAATGTTCTGGGCGCTCTTGAGAAGAAAGTGTAATCTGCTGTTTTTGGATGGAATGTCCTATAAATATCAATTAAATCTTTCTGGTCTATTGTGTCATTTAAAGCTTCTGTTTCCTTATTAATTTTCTGTTTGGATGATCTGTGCATCGGTGTAAGTGAGGTGTTAAAGTCCCCCACTGTTATTGCGTTACTGTCGATTTCCTCTTTTATAGCTGTTAGCAGTTGCCTTATGTATTGAGGTGCTCCTATATTGGGTGCATATATATTTATAATTGTTATATCTTCTTGGATTGATCCCCTGATCATTCTGTGGTGTCCTTCCTTGTCTCTTGTAACATTCTTTATCTTAAAGCCTATTTTATCTGATATGAGTATTGCTACTCCAGCTTTCTTTTGATTTCCATTTGCATGGAATATCTTTTTCCATCCCCTCCCTTTCAGTCTGTATGTGTCCCTAGATCTGAAGTGGGTCTCTTGTTAACAGCATATATATGGGTCTTGTTTTTGTATCCATTCAGCAAGCCTATGTCTTTTGGTTGGAGCATTTAATCCATTCACGTTTAAGGTAATTATCCATATGTATGTTCCTGTGACCATTTTCTTAATTACTTTGTGTTTGTTTTTGTAGGTCCTTTTCTTCTCTTGTGTTTCCCACTTAGAGAAGTTCCTGTAGCATTTGTTGTAGAGCTGGTTTGGTGATGCTGAATTCTCTTAGCTTTCGCTTGTCTGTAAAGCTTTTGATTTCTCCATCGAATCTGAATGAGATCCTTGCTGGGTAGAGTAATCATGGTTGTAGGTTGTTCCCTTTCATCACTTTAAATATATCTTGTCACTCCCTTCTGGCTTGTACAGTTTCTGCTGAGAAATCAGCTGTTAACCTTATGGGAGTTCCCTTGTATGTTATTTGTCGTTTTTCCCATGCTGCTTTCAATAATTTTTCTTCGTCTTTAATTTTTGCCAATTTGATTATTATGTGTCTCGGTGTATTTCTCCTTGGGTTTATCCTGTATGGGACTCGGTGCGCTTCCTGGACTTGGATGGCTATTTCCTTTCCCATGTTAGGGAAGTTTTCGACTGGAATCTCTTCAAATATTTTCTCAGGTCCTTTCCGTCTCTTTTCCCCTGGGACCCCTATAACATGAATGTTGTTGTGTTTAATGTTGTCCCAGAGTTCTCTTAGGCTGTCTTCATTTCTTTTCATTCGTTTTCTTTAGTTTGTTCCGCTGCAGTGAATTCCACTATTCTGTCTTCCAGATCACTTATCCGTTCTTCTGCCTCAGTTATTCTGCTATTGATTCCTTATAGTGTAATTTTCATTTCAGTTATTGTACTGTTTATCTCTGTTTCTTTTTTAATTATTCTAGATGTTTCTTAAACATTTCTTTCATCTTCTCGATCTTTTCCTCCATTTTTTTTCTGAGGTCCTGTATCATCTTCACAATCATTATTCTGAATTCTTTTTCTGGAAGATTGCCTATCTCCATTTCATTTAGTTGTTTTTCTGGGGTTTTATCTTGTTCCTTCATCTGGTACATAGCCCTCTGCCTCTTCATCTTGTCTGTCTTTCTGTGAATGTGGTTTTTGTTCCACAGGCTGCAGGATTGTAGTTCTTTTTGCTTCTGTTCTCTGCTCTCTGGTAGATCAACAATTTCCCTTTTTAATTCCAGTCCAGTTCTTCTGAAATCAAGGTGGTACATTTTAGAGCATTAAGGTGTTATAAGCCCTTAATATTTCTCTGACATTTTATTGGCATAGCCGAGGATCTCCGTGTAGTTTTTGAGAGACAGAGAAACATGCTGCTGAATAGAAGAATGTTGCATGTAAGTTTCACTAAGAGAAGTAAATTTTTGGAAAGTTATCTCAAAGATAATAGAAAATTAAATAAGAGCTTTAGGAAAATTTTCAGAGCTACAGCTGACCTTGTTGTGAACAGAAATCCCTGTTTGAAAAAGTCTTGGTCCAATTAGTAGGTCTATTAATGGTATATATTAAGAGTTAACTATACACTGAATAAACTTTGGTGATGTGCTTTAATATATATATTTGTTTTTTTTTTTTTTTTTTTTTTTTTTGTGGTACGTGGGCCTCTCACTGTTGTGGCCTCTCCCGCTGCGGAGCACAGGCTCCGGATGCGCAGGCTCAGCGGCCATGGCTCACGGGCCCAGCCGCTCCGCGGCGTGTGGGATCCTCCCGGACCGGGGCACAAACCCGTGTCCCCTGCATCGGCAGGTGGACGCTCAACCACTGCGCCACCAGGGAAGCCCTGTGCTTTAATATTAATAGGAAACATGACATCGTCATAACATCCAACATTTATGTAACGGTAAATAACTAATATTTATTGAGTGCTTGCAAGGCAGGCACCCCTTCTAAGTGATTTACATATATTGACACAAATTAGTCTTAGTCACTCATTTTAATGCCTACAGCAACCACATAAATTAAGCACTAATATTTCCCTCATATTTCATATGAGGAAACTAAAGTGCCAAGATACTAAGGAATTTGAGAAAGGTCAGATAGCTAGTAAATGACAAAAATTTTTAATTCTGTAACTCTCTAATACATTTCTATTCCTTACTATTTCTATACATTTCTATTCCTTTCTATTCTCCATCCTGCCACCCCTAGTAAGCCTTAGTTAACTGAGTTTTCTCATTTCTCAACTGGAAGCTTGTTTCTTTCAACATTATGTACCCAGTGTCTGGCACAGGGTAGGCACTCAAAAAGTAATTTTTGGAAAAAAAAGAAAAGAATATATTAATTAATCAACAAATCTCTGTTATGAAAGACAACTTAAAAAATGCCTTTACACATAACCTGCTGGACTCTAAGACTTCACATCCAGCACTTTCTATTACCCCTCCCTCGCTTAGTTTTCTCCTGATAATTTGTCACCATTTCTGTTATTTATCTTGGATAATTTGAAACCAAAACAGTGTACTTTGGTGTCAAAATGTACAGGTTCAAATGAAAACTCCATTACTTATCTCTGTCCACTACTTAACTTGTGACATTAGAAGATTTATTTAAACGTCTCTGAGTTTCAGGGATTTTTAAATCTGTACAATATAGATACTAATATCTACCATATCTGTCCAGCAGAATTATTGTACTAACTAAATTAAATGTGCTTAAAACAACTAGGAATGCTTGGCATATTATAAATGTTTTATGAAAGAGACAATATATCATCATACTGAAATATCTAGACATTGGAGCCAAAGAGACCTAATACTGTTACAGGGTAGTTCTGGTAGATTGAGTGCATTATTAACACATTTAAAACATTGGTTTCTCAACACTTGATCACAAAACATAAGTTCCTAATTCAGGGTTATTGTAAGGGTTAAATGAGATAATTTATCCAGAGTTACTGACGTACAATTAAAACAAAGTAAATGTTAGCTGCTTCTTTTAGTAATAGCTCTTCTTTCCTCTAAATATTCCATACTCTTCTGGTTTAATATATTGGGGGGGGAAAGAAGACAATTCACTGCCTCATGATTGAATACATTCATTAGACTTTTTTCATGTAGTTCTCTTTAAAATATAAACACTATTTTTGCCTGATAATGGTATGACTCAAATTATACTGTCTTGAACACTATGCTGCTTAAAGTTACTACTGTGGGAAGTAGAAAATTCAGGTCTAACAAAAGTTAATATGTTGAATCTGTATTTTACAGACACTGGCAATTGGAAGACTATGATAGGGAGAAGATTTATACTGTATCTATGTATTCATAAGTCCCTAAATAGAAAGAAACACAACTCGAGATTTTGATAAATATATTGAGAAGATTAATTTGGAAGTAGGATGTGCCTGAGTGCATGGATAGATGTATCTCTCATTGGATGATTGCAAGTAAACCTTGCTATAAGAGTATCCAAGAAGCAAAATTTATTGTATTCAAGTTCTCCATTAAATGCCAATACATTATTGGAAATGCATTCTTATAGAAAACTAAACCAAACAAACACACAAACAAATTAGAAAACCAAATCTATCCTTCCCAAAACCAGCAACCCAGAAGTTACATATTTTTCCTATATTCTGTCTCATGTTTGGGGAGGGAACAATCTGCAATGAAGTCAGTGAACTTCATGTGGGATACCATGTTTAACCAGAGGGAACCTTGCATTCCTCAAGATTCCTGATCCCTTAGACACAGGCTTAAAGGTTCTTAATTGACTTTTGAAAATTCTTTATTAAACCACATTGAATTGATTTGCAATTATGCATTTTTAAATTGTGTGCATTAATACCTTCATAAAAATTATTTCAGACAGTAGTTGAGCATTTTCCCAGAGGGCTTGGGACAAAATCTGTAATTCAGTTCCACTACTAGCAATTTAGGTAAAATACTGTTACCTGTTTTCTCTAATATGATAATAGCCTCCTAATTGGTATCCTCACTTCCTCTCTTACTACTCTATCTCCTCCCCTTATTTCCCCAATCATTCTTCCAACTTTATGTAAATATTATGTCATATCCATACAAAACAAAAAAACCTTGTCTTTAAACACCTTCATTCCCTTTGTCCTTAAGATAAAGTCTAAGAAGCCCAAGTGATAGGACTTATTGTACAGCATTGTCAAGTGCCATTCTGTCCCTTTCTGTTTTATACTTTGTCTGTACTAGATATATTTTAATTCCTTGAAATTTCTGTGTTCTCTTTTACCTTAGTCCAGGCGTGTTTTGTTTCTCTTTTTTCCACAGCAAAATTATACTCATCCTTCAGATCGGAGCTTGAGCATTACTTCATCAAAAAAGACTAAATTGTCTTTCTCTAGAATCTAGTAATTCTCTTCCATAACATCATTGTACTTTAAAAATCTGTCCCTTGTGCTAAAGAGTATAACCATCCTTTTTCCAACTTGTTTGCTGCTGTATTCTCAGACCCTTGTCCAATGGCTCACATTTAGCATTCACTTGTTTCTATATACCTTACTCAGTGAAAGATTTTTAAATTAATAAGAGTTATGAGTGCAAGGTCACATGAGACTTTCCCTAAGGGTTTTGCATGCATTCTTACAATGTCAGATCCTACCTCATTCATCCCATCCCCACACAGACATTCATCCTTGATGTAGAGCCCACCAGCTGAAAAATGTCTGATACTCCCGTGAAGCTAGGGTTTGGTTGTGTGACCCAATCCTGGCCAATGAACCATAGAGGAAAAAAATTGCATTGGATGAAAAAGATACCAGCAAGGAGAAACTGTCTTCCCTAATATTAAATCAAGTTGATTGAGAACATGCATTTTGGATCTGTGTTTGCCTTCCTACAACTATGAAGGGTCAAGGCTAAGAACTAATGCCAACCTTTTGAGGATGAGTGAGAATAAAATAGAAAGTATCTGGGTCTTTGATGACGTTATTATGCCACTGAATTAACTAAACCTGGAATCACCTATTTCTGGTCATCTTGTTGTATGAGGTAATACATATCTTTTTTGTTTAAGCCATTTATAAGTTATAAGTGGTAAATTTTTACTTACTGTCAAAAGCACCCTAAGATACAGATGCCCTCAGGACTTGGTCTTCCCTGAGTCCCTGTTATGTAGTTAGTGTAGAGTCACTATCATCTGTAGTCTAGGTTGTTAACTTATCAGTGAGGACAAGTTTCTTCTCTAACCTTTCTGTTCTCCTTTTCCAAAAGGGAGATAGGTTAGAATCCCCCAAAGTTAAGCCCAAACATTGGTGTCCTTTTGTTTCCCTTCTAATTGATCTGTAAGAATATTTCAGGTTCATGAATGATCCTCAAAATAATTCACGCAAAATGCTGAGATAAGAAAAAGTACAAATACAGTCACTTATCTGCCCTAGGGAAGTCTGAAAATTTCCCCAGACCAATGTCAAATGGAGACCAAGGGTTAAGGAGGCTCAGATTATCCATCATGACTTTATTCAAAAGTTGAAGATGAGAGGCAAATAGGTGAAGGACCTTTTCCATCCAGTTAACTATATGTGAAAGGAAAACGGGTAGACAAAGGACATTAGGTTTTTACATATTGTTGACATTCATTCAAACGATTCTCTCAAAATAATGATGAACTATGGAGGCCCCGTGAGCATGAGACATGGTTAGGAAGACCCTTGCCCAGGAATATTTCCTCTTTACTTTATTAACATACTTTGTAAAAGTAGCCTCAATTTGCTGGTGTCAACTTTTCTATGTATGTGTGATATTCAAAAGATCGTGAACTCGTGGAATCCAGAACAGAAAGAATATTCCTCATGATACTTTATTCTCTATAGAACCAGACACTGAGCTCAACTCAGAACTTTCTCATTCATCAAACATGCAATGTGTAAAACTCCTTTCTAACATAAATATAACTGTGGGATCTTAGCTACCAGGGCTTCTCTGAGGCACTCTGCTCTCCTGTAAAATCTCAGTAATAACATAACTCATAGGGTTTCTGTAAAATCAAATCTAATGAAATGATGGACATAAAGCCTATGGAACTGAGTGGGGAGTCTTCCCTTATTTCTCTAGAAGTTAAATTTAGAAGATTTTGTTTCTGATAAAATAGGAAATACAAAAATTAGTTAATGTTTTTCCTTTTCTTTTGTGGCTAAGATTACTAGGGTGTTTTGTACACTTTTTTTCTGCATTCTTTTAAAAATACCTTTATATGTAATATGCAATCTTGGCTTTAAATATTAGGGAAAATTAAAATTTCTGCATTTTTCTCAGTATTCTAATAGCTATTGTCAATACATATGAAATCATGTTTTTTGTTATTGCAATATGACAGTCTTTTATTATATTTTACATCTGTTGATAACTTTTGCGTTTTCCTTGATCAAGTCACTTATTTTTTCTATTTCTATTTCAATTTACTTATGAAAGACAGGAATAATGATTGTGATGTAGCTTACAAAGAAGGTAAAATTATCTTGAAAAGAGTGGTGAAAACCCAAGCACTGTGTTAGATGCCTGATATGAGAGAGAGAGAGAGAGAGAGAGAGAGAGAGAGAGAGAGAGAGAAAATAACATCTCTATTATAAAGTATTCTTCTATATGGTTTTGATACTGTGAAAGGCAGTAAAATTATTTCCTGTTTCTGATAGTTCTTGAGTATTTGGGGATTCAGGATTGTCTGTAGATTTTACATATCTATATCTATCTATCTATCTAAGATTTATATACCCAGAGTCTTAATTATACAGCACATTCCCTGGCCAGCCCTCATTGAATTGTTACTTAGAATACCACCAGGAGGTAGCTACTAGCATCATTAATGGAATATATTATGGGCAAAATATATTCACCCAAGGAGTTTCTGGACTAATCTAAGGAAATAAAAATCAACTTTAACTTCAGATTTCAGCCTAATGTTTCTACTAAAGCACTAAAGTCACATAGGATAGTAGATGACTAACCCCTCCATTCATTGAATTGGTATTTACTGAACTCCTCCTCTGTGAAAGTTACTGGACTACATTGTTTGTGGTGTATAAAAATAAATATGGTTCCTATCCTCAAAGATCTTACATTTAACAGGTAAATTAAGCAATACAAATAACCTTATTAAGGTTTCCTTCCTTAGTGTTGAAACACAATCAGGGAGAACAATTCTAAGACTAGTGAATTCTAACCAGTTACAAAGGCCTGAGTTAAGTCAATGGCAGTGGGAATTGAAGAAAGGGAATGAATTAAAGGAATTTTGGAGGCAAAAAGAGGATTGTTTGTCCCTTGGTGATAGAATGTGAGAAAAGATGAGAAGTCAAGGCTGGGGACTTCCATTTAAGTTCCAACAGTTAAAGAGCTTGGACGTTGTCACTTGTGTTTTTACAAGAAAAATTTTGAACAAACTGAAAATCGACAGCTATTCTTGGGCCTATCAGAGATATAAAGCCACTGAGCAAACCACCACCGGAGGCAAATATAGAGAATCACAGCTGAAATCAGTTTACTTGGAACAGAGCCACTGATACCATAACCTGGTAAGAACACTTAACTGGTAATTTTGGTGAATTGCTAAAAGCTGTGAGCAGACTAACTTGATAATAGGAAACTCCTGGAGGGCCATATTCTTTCGGGGGGAACCCACACTTAACATGAGTTTTACCTCTAGGAATCCTACCAGGTTCTCACGGTGAAGTACCAAAGGGGGCAAAAAAATGAAAACTAACAAACAAACAAACTAAAAAAACTCTGTGTCTTTGGCAGAAAGATGGAAAAGTAACCATTTGAAGTATGCCCAGAGCCTTCTTCCTAACAAAGGGAGAGAAAAGACTTTACCAGACAGAGCCTTATCTCTCCTAGGAGGAAGGGCACTTAACCAATTCCAGCCCTCTCTACCCTTCCTGTATCACCTTAGGGGGAGAAATAAAGCCAAGATAGACTTGTTAAAGTCACAACCAACCCAGAGACGGGTCCACTAAAAGACTGATATTTAATCATAAGGTTATAGAATGCTTTTCCTCCTCAACTTCTTATCACTGCCTCAGCGGGTTTCCAGTATAAATAATAGTGAGTCACAGCTGAAAGAGCTGCAAGACACAGACTCTATCTAAACTGCATTCTTCGAGTAAGCTGAGACAGCAGAGGAGACCAAAAATAAGGACACTTGAGGAATTTTAAGCCTTTGGGAACTACAGCTACAGCAAATATTAAACACAGCCCAACTTCTAGCAAGATTAACATAAAAACTCCCACTATTTACCTGTTATTATTACCCAGTATATTACCTTCAACTTTCAAAAACAAAAAATTACAGTGCATGCTAAAATGCAGGAGAAAACAGTCTGAAGAAACAAAGCAAGCAGCAGAACCAGACTCATATATGTCACAGATTTTAAAGTTAGGCAGGGAATTTTAAGTAGATATAATTAATAAGTTAAGGGCTCTATTTGAAAACAAACAACATGCAAGAACAGATGGGCAACATAAGCAGAGAGATGGAAACCCTTAAGAAATAATCAAAAGGAAATGCTAGAAATAAAAAAACATTGCAACATATATGAAGAGCGCCTTTGATGGGCTCATCAGTAGATGAGGAAAGAATCAGTGAGCTTTAAAATATGTCAACTGAAACACAAAGAGAAAAAATATGAAAACAAAATAACAATATCCAAGAACTCAGTTTCAAGAGTATAGCATGTGCATAACTGCAGTACCACAAGAAGAAAGAGAAAATGGAGAAGAAATGTTTAAACTAATAATGGCCAAGACCTTTTCAAAATTAATGATAGATGCCAAACTACAGATCCAGGAAGCTCAGAGAATTCCAAACCAAAAAAAAAAAATATATATATATATATAAAATCTACACCAAACATACCATGTCGAAACTGCAGAAAACCAAAGACAGAAAATCTTGAAAGGATACAGAGAAAAAAAAATACCTTACCTATAGAGGAAAAAGAATACAAGTTACAATGGACTGCACTTCAGAAACCATGCCAGCAAGGTAATGGAGTGAAATAGGTAAACTGCTGAAAGAAGTCAAGGATGAGTTGGGTTTCTTGATTAAGTTATAGAAGAGATGATATTATTAACTGAGATCAGAAGTGTAGAAGAAATAACATGTTGCTCTCCAGGGTTGAGGTTTTAGATTTGAAAGTTTGAGTCTGACATGCCTGGAAATATAACAAATGCGTTTCTCCAGGATGCAGTTTGAGATCTGGTACAAGATTTCAGAAGATAGGAAGGTGAGTATTGATAATAAATACAGAAGTGTTAGTTATAGGTTGTTGCTAATACAATAAGTTGTTGAGGTGAAACATTTGAGATAGGAAATGGCTTCAGATAGAAACCCAGGAAAAATGAACTTTTAAAGAAAAAATTGAGAAGAAATAAAAGTATTAAAAAGTTTAAAACATATCCAAACCATATATAACAAGAGTAAATAACACTGTAGAAGTCCAGGAGGAAGAGAGATTTTAAAGAAGGGATTTTGTATTATCAAGTCTAAAGCATAGATCAGGCTGAGGACAGAAAAAGATGTTTCTACTTAACACTGATGAGGGCAATTTTAATTAAGTAATAGAGTAAAAACCAGCTTTCAGAGGCAGGAAGATTGAACAGTTATTAGTTATTTATTCATGGTAGCTCAATTGCAAATGAGGAGTGGATTCTATAAGTGTAGTTCTTTCAAGAATCTCATTAATAAAAGGAGAGTCAGGAGTAGAAGTCAGGAATCAAAATGTTGTTGTTTGTTGTTATGTTTGTTTTAGGAAAGGTAGAAACGTAATCAAGTTTAAAGACTGAGAGAACTAGTAGGGAAGGCTCAGCTGTTACTCTAATTTAGAGAGTTTTCCTCTTATACCAGTATTTTAAATATTAGTGAACAAGTGTTTAACCTTGCCCCTACTGTTCATGACTTTATATACAACTAACTGAAAAATTCATGGAAAACCTATCTTTCCCCCCATCATCCTGGATAATGCAAAGCATTTGCCATATGAGGACACTTTATGGCACATTGTGATTACAGTAGCAAAATTATACCAGTTATCATAAATGCATATGCTTGTTTTATATATTCTGGTAATTATTCCTTTATTCAATTGATTTTCAATAACTGTATTCCAAAGAGTGAGGTTAGAAAGATGAAAAATGATGGGTCCAAACTCATACCTCCGATTGGATCTCATAAAACTGAAGGGATAAAATGGGGAGCAGAAGACTGTAAATCTTTGAAATGTTTCCTAGATGGTCTGGGTAAATTCTTCATTCCCCCCCCCGGTGGAAAACTACCTATATAGTTTGTACCTATGTGCTTCAGTATTGGCTTCCTCCAATATATAGTTTCCTTTTCTTTTTATTATGTTATAATCCTGTGACTTGACTGGCTCTCTTCTTACGATGTTAGATGTTGCACAGCTGGACAAAAATTAAGTAGCAATAGAAGAGCAGAAATCATATTTAAATTCATAGTCAAAGTGAACAGAAAGGTCTATTACTTTCAAAATTGTATAATATCATTAAAGTGAAAATCTCTCAATGTGACAAGTTTAGAATAAAGATCTCATGAATTACAATTACAATTTCTGTTAAAGCAAAGTAACTTGACAATTATTGACAGAACTAAGGTACCATTCACCTCTACAATATATTGCTTTCTCAGTAAACCCAAGTCCGATGCCATTTAAAACTGTATGTTAAAATTGTACACTTCCATAAATTGCCATTTATTTTCTTTATAATCTTAACATTTTAGCAGATTTATAATACCTTATTTTTGAACAGTTTTGTATACTTTCTTAAGCTTAATTATCAAAATGCTGTTGCTCTCCTCTGTGTAAAGAGTACTTAGTATCAAAAGATGCACGTCTTTCCCTGCAGGTGTTTGTAATTTAGCCTATTTACTCTGCATTTTTTGGTGTCTAGTAAATAGTTACACAGTTTTAATTGTGTGGGGTGTAGTTATTTATGTAGAAATGTTGCTGAAAGTTACCATTTGCCTATTCACTAAAAAATAAATTAGTTTTGACTACTTAAGTTCTTTTCCTCTGATAGGGGAGTTCTTCTTTATCAGATACATTCTCAAGAGTTTTTCTGGTGCCTAATCAGAAGGGAAGCTGGGCAGGTCCCGTGGCTCCTCAACAAGGGCCTTAGGACATTTGCAGGA
Source organism: Neophocaena asiaeorientalis asiaeorientalis (assembly GCF_003031525.2). NCBI lineage: Eukaryota > Metazoa > Chordata > Mammalia > Artiodactyla > Phocoenidae > Neophocaena > Neophocaena asiaeorientalis. Next base: position 17,860,506 of record NW_020185337.1, on the reverse strand, counting down.
GCAGCTGAAGTGTATCAGAGAAACTGACAGAGAAAAGAGTAGTAATAGTAAAAATTATTGTTGCAAACAATGTGTTCCAGTAATGCAGGTCAAGACATACAAAGATCTCTAGTTGTTGCAGGGGTTTTTTTGGGGCGGGGGTGGGGGGAGCCTGGAATATTTTCTTTGGAACACAATATTATTCTGAGACTATGCCTCGTGTGCCACAGATTCAGTAGTTACATGATTGCTAAGTATGTTTGAATAAATATTTTGGTTTTCATATATATTTTTTAGGATATAGCACCTTTAATATTGCAAGCACATTAATGAAAATTTAGAAATTAAAACATTTAAAATCACACAAAACCCCACAACTCTAACAAAATGACTGTCATATTTTGAATATTTTCAGATCTGTGATAAATATATATTTCATATAGGATTCCATTTACAAAAAAAAGTGTATTTTTCATGTTACCACATAGACTTTGTAACCATCCTTTTTTTCTTTTTTTTTTTTTTGAGGTACGCGGGCCTCTCACTGTTGTGGCCTCTGCCGTTGCGGAGCACAGGCCCCAGACACGCAGGCTCAGCGGCCATGGCTCACGGGCCCAGCCGCTCCGAGGCATGTGGGATCTTCCTGGACCGGGGCATGAACCCACGTCCCCTGCATCGGCAGGCGGACTCTCAAACACTGCGCCACCAGGGAAGCCCGATTGCCAGTTTTTTATCCAGGAAAAATGTGTTTATTCGAGATCAGCAAAGAATTACCACTCAGGGTCTGCAATAGTGGCAAGCCAAGTGCAAGTATCCCCCAGCGAGGAGAGAACTCTTTCAGAGAGGGAGAGGAGGAAGCTGGCAGGGGGGGGCTGTATTAAGCAGAGTCCATTTTTAATTGAAAAATTACTGGGTTATCTGCCTCTTACATGTTGAAGTCTAAAATATAAACACAGACATAAAATAATGCTTTGTTATTCAGAAAGAGGGATACACTGCTTGAAATGAATTCTGTGATAAAGTTAAAAAACCATAAACCTCGGGCTTCCCTGGTGCGCAGTGGTTGAGGGTCTGCCTGCCGATGCAGGGGACACAGGTTCTGTGCCCCGGTCCGGGAGGATCCCACATGCCGCGGAGCCGCTGGGCCCGTGAGCCATGGCCGCTGAGCCTGCGCGTCCGGAGCCTGTGCTCTGCAACGGGAGAGGCCACAACAGTGAGAGGCCCGCGTACTGCAAAAAACAAACAAAAAAACCAAACACCTTCTTGGTAAAAATGTTGTGAGTACCCACTGACGATGTATGCAAAGAATTTGGTATTATTTCCGAATTTCAACAAATTATAGTTTTCTTATTAGTAATTGATTTATTCAGGATCACACAGCTAAGTTGTGCCACAGCAAAGACTTAGATGCAAGTCTTCTCTGCCTCAACTGAGTGACATCAAGAGGTAACATGAAAAACAATGATAGATTTGTAAGTTTTTTTCTATATTAGATTATAGTTTTTAAGATAGTGTAGTGTTGCTTAATGATAATCTAAAACTTCCCAGTACTCTTTAATTTACAGAATCTTTGAGACAAAAATTTTGTTTTGTAATGGAAGTTAAATTATATAGTTGGCCTCAGTACACAGGCATTCAGTGCATAAGCAACCATTCAAAAGTATATCTGGTCCATAAGTTTAAAAAAGCTGCTTTTCCCAAATTCATGTCTTAAAGACTCCCGTTTAACAATGTATTGTACATATATTGAGTTTTTGAAGATAGCACTGTATGTGCTGTTACTATCCATTAGTGCTCTAAAAAGGAACGAAGCATGACCTTTCCTACTTGCCTTAGTACCTGATACTGGTTTATATTCTGGAGCTGTGATCCGTAGCTTCAGCTAATGTTTGTTGCTTTTTCGCAGCTTAGTTTTCTGACCTCCCAGACTGCCTGAAACTACTGCTTAAATTGAATCACATTATCTGCGATTCCTGTACAGTACAACATACAGGCTCTCTGCTTTTTCTTCTCCCCAGAATTCTACAGTTATGCCAGAATTCTTGAAAAAGCATCCCTACACCATTACTTATTTCTGTATTCTTTATCATTGTCACAATTCACCCCATAAAATGGGATATTACCATTTTTGAGATCTGCTAATATTAGGGATGTCTCTCGAGTTTTACTGTCTTGAATAACATATACAACTAGAAAAGCTTTCCTCTCTCTTCATTATGCAAAAAATGTATATGTACTGGCAAACAGTACCCAATATTATTCACACTGTCCTTCCTGGCATAAATGTCCAGGGCCCAAGAGCTGTCTCAGCAGGATGGCAAAAGTGTGCCCACTACCTACAGCCAGCTCCTGCCAGCACTATATTTTATAAGATATAAAGATTCTTTTGATGGTGGGACCTGACACACTAATGCTCAGATGAAAGACAGAACTCTTTGTTACTTACACCTCCAAATGAGAGAAGGCTGCCAGTCAGGGTCATGGAGGATATTGCCCCCTGGGGACCAAGCCACAGCAAGTTGGGCAGTTTATAAATGACAAGCAGGATGGGATTAGCTAGGTTTCCAGCACTCCCTGAGGATTGGCCAATGTGAATAATTTCAAGAGCTCTGGGGTGCAGAGACTGTCTCTAGTTTCCTGGGACCTGGCCCGATGGCGTTGGTACCTAATGGCCCTGCAGTGTGAAGACCCAATAAAGGAAGTGTTTGGAGTATGGACTTAATCAGCTGTTGAAGAGAACTAACTGGCCTCTCACTAGCCAAGGCCTTAAAACTAAGTCAATATAGCATTTAGAAACAAACAAACAAACAAAACAACTGTATTATGCACTGACGAATGGAATATTTATAAATGGAATGGAATATTTCCTACCATATCAATAAACAAAGGATGCCACAGTCACCAATGATTGCAGCCCTCCAATGTGAGCTGGTGAGCCCTGAGGAAACTCAGGGCTGAAAAGAATACCTGCCATCTAGCAGCCATCAGACTGTAGTCACTCTCTGTGGTGAGCCTTGAGGAAACTCAGGATGTGAAAATACAGGCTCCAGAGAGCTGAGGTGCATATCAAAGGAATGATTTCAGTGAGCCCAACTCTTGCATCTTCCCATACATAAAAAAGAGCTTAATTCCTTAACTTGAGATATCTGGTTTTCTTTATTTCACAGTAATCTTTTCTTTTTTTTTTTTAACAGTAATCTTTTGATGTTCCCAATTACCTGCACTTTGTTGCAGAACTCCTATATAGGGTCTTCCCTGGTAGCACAGTGGTTAAGAATCTGCCTGCCAATGCAGGGGACATGGGTTTGCGCCCTGGTCCAGGAAGATCCCACATGCCGCGAAGCAACTAAGCCCGTGCGCCACAACTACTGAGCCTGCGTTCTAGAGCCCATGCTCCGCAACAAGAGAAGCAACCGCAATGAGAAGCCCGCACACTGCAACAAAGAGTAGCCCCTGATCGCCGCAACTAGAGAAAGCCTGCGTGCAGCTACGAAGACGCAATGCAGCCACAAATAAATAAAATAAAATATTTTTTAAAAAACAAAAAAAAAAACTCCCGTATATCCTGGCTCCTCCCCTCGCCTCCTAGGAGCAGTTTCTCAGAGTTATCTGAAACGCTGTCTCCCAGGCTGCAGTCCTCATTTTGCCCCAAATAAAGCTAACTCACAACTCTCACGTTGTGCATATATATATAT
>NW_020185337.1:17691485-17856777 GCF_003031525.2 Neophocaena asiaeorientalis asiaeorientalis | reverse complement strand
AACGGTACTTATAGGTGAGGAATGGGGTATGTTTGATGTCTGATTACTTTTGTTTCTAGCAACTAAAGTTCATAGCTTTGTTCATATATAATTCTCTGAGTTTATTCAGGGTATTGAGAGATAAGATATCCCCTGCTCCTCACATAAAACATGAAAAGCAAGAAAGCATGCCTTCATAACAGAAAGGAACTTTTAACAGGCTGTTTTTAGCCTTTTCATTTTTTTTTTCTTGTATATTGCACATTGTGGGAAGGGTCACTTAAAACAATTGCTTACCTTATTTAAGAAATACAAGTACAGGGCTTCCCTGGTGGCGCAGTGGTTGAGAGTCCGCTTGCCGATGCAGGGGACACGGGTTCGTGCCCCGGTCCGGGAAGATCCCTACATGCCGCAGAGCGGCTGGGCCCGCGAGCCATGGCCGCTGAGCCTGCGCGTCCGGAGCCTGTGCTCTGCAACGGGAGAGGCCACAGCAGTGAGAGGCCCGCGTGCCGCAAAAAAAAAATCGAGGGGAGAGGCCACGGGGGGGAGGGCCCCGGGCCGAAAAAAAAAAAAAAAAAAAAAAAAAAAAAATTAGGAAATATAGAATTGAATTTTAGTCCTAGAATTAATTATACTTGACTGAGAAACAGGATGCCATAATTATTCAATTATATATTTTCATAAGTAATATGCATTTAAATAAGCACAAGGTTAAATTGCTTACATTAGCCTAAGGGTTAATGGAATAACCTTATTTTAAAAACCAAGATACTAAAATCCTGTTAATTCTACACATCAATAGGATTTCTAACTCAATAGATCATCCTATCAAATATGTCCGAGAATTTTGCAAATATATTGAGCAAATATCGATTCATCTGAGAGTAGCCTTCATTTTACTAAGTATTGTTTAAGGGTTTTCATCTTGTGTGTTAGACAGATACTTGTATGAATTTTGCCACATGTACATATAACAACTAAAAACAAAACTCTAGGTAACTATGATTCATTTGCAAAGTCATTCATAGAGAAGAAGTTTATAAATTTGCTTCTGATGACATACAATGAATACTTAATATGTTATTCCATAAATAAGTGCAAATGATATATTAGCACCTACCTGGTTTAAAGCTGTGAGATTAAAAACTTCTTGAAACAAATCAGAGAATTTAGTAAAGTGAGCATGATTTTGGAAAGCCAAGTTTCTTTACAATTCCTATTAGCCACAATATAGGTAAATCTTCACTTTAAATGAATTCATTGACAAAATATTAATTAATATACAAAAGTATTGCTGCTGATTATTCAATAACAAACAGTTGGAGTAGATTCTGGCTGAGGCTCAGATCCCCTTTCAATAAAGGACTCGCTGCCCAGCTGAAAGTCCTATGGTTAGCTGGCTGTCTCCAGCTGAAGTCAAGCGCATCGCTTGTTAGTGTGAGACAATGAATAACATGACAGCAGCTGAGATCTAGTTCTCGAGTCAGCTCCCAGCCAATGACTGAACAGGGAGTGGTACAAGAGCCTACCCACTTGCCCTCCGCACGGGATTCCTCTCCTAGGCAGTCTTGGTGCTGGAGCTCCTCGTTTCGCTGGTAGAGGGTTTGTCAGGTATGAATCATGGTCCATGTTCCTCTGCCCAATTCTGATTCTTCTTTTCTTTTCACATGGATTTACTCTTTTATAAACCTTTTGTACTCTTAACTCTACCTCAATATTTGTTTCCTAGAGAAAATGTGACAATATTTTATTTTATGAAGGGAGTTAGTTTTTCTTAAATGGGCTATTAGGCAAGACTGGGAATATAAGCAGTAATACAGTAGAGTTTTTGTCATCAGATAGTTTATAGTCTGGTGTTATCAACCTCCATGATAATGTCCATGGGCCTCAAAGAAGTTAATTAGCACAAAGCCACAGAGAGAGTTCATGGTAGTACCAAGGATTTGACCTTAGGTGTCTCTGATTCTAAGGGACATGATGATTTTCTTACCTACCTTTTTCTTTTTTTTCTGCGGTACGTGGGCCTCTCACTGTTGTGGCCTCTCCCGTTGCGGAGCACAGGCTCCGGACACCCAGGCTCAGCAGCCATGGCTCACGGACCCAGCCGCCCTGCGGCATGTGGGATCTTCCCGGACCGGGGCACGAACCCGTGTCCCCTGCATCGGCAGGCGGACTCTCAACCACTGTGCCACCAGGGAAGCTCTTACCTACGTTTTAAGCCTGCAAACTTTTTCTTTGCATTATGGAGCAAGCTAAGCTTTTTTACCATTAACATTGTAACATGTAATATTTAGAATCCATGAAAATAAATATTAAAATGTTGGGTATAAACTCTACTCATGAAAGCCCATGATTTAGGGAAGAAACAGGAGTACTATGAAATAGAAGGAACAGATAATTAGTATATCCCAATCAGCTGGCTGTCAGCAAATGAAAGGAGATATTAGTAAATTTGAATCATGTGTTCTATAGTGCTTAAAATAGAAACAAATTAACACCATGAGAACCAGAATAAAGAAGTACTCTGTTTATTCTAATCCATTAGCTGTTTTCTCCCTTGCCAGCTCAGGTAAGGTTAACAGATTCAGAAAAAGTGGGAATTCTCTTACTTATACCGTTTACCTGCTAAGTTATGGGAAGCAAACGTGGATTTAAACATCTTCTGTGTGTCAGCTACAATGCTTGGTGCTGGTAATATGCTAATGAAATAGTCTATCTGCTCAAGTGGGGTAGGGAAGCTAGTCTAATGAGGGAAGGAAACAAGCAAACAACACTTGAAGTGTTAGTACCGTATGAAATGATGTATGATTTAGACGCTATGGAGCACGGCGTCACACTCAAGGGAAACATAACTCAGCCAACAAGGGAAGGCTCCCTGCTGGAATAAGGAATAATGCTTGAAATGCCTCCTAGATCATGAGAAATTGTGGGAGATAGAGAGATGCAGTGTAACCGAGAGATGTGCATGTGTAAAACAAGGACACATGAAACAGCATTCTGCAGCTCGGTTCTGTAGGAATGAGCCCTGGTTGTCAGAAAGTTGGAAACGAAAAACTGCCACTCCAGAAATATGCAAGTAGTCGAGAATGAAAGGCACCATATGCTATGCTAAAGAGTTTTGACTTTTTTTTCCTCTAAAGTGATTAGCTGTTACATTAAGAAATGATGTAATTAATTCCCAGTTAGGAAAATAACTCTGGCAGATAGGGAAGGTGATAGACATAGAACCAGTTCAGAGACTTAACTGCAGTAAGTCAGATAAGCAATGGATACCTGGAGTAAGTCCATGAGGAGTAGAAAGGAGTGAGTTCAAGAAATACCAAGGAAACAGATCAAAGAATTGGGCACCAGATTGGGTTCAGAGTGAGTGTGAGCTGAGAGTATGGGATGCTTTTCTAGCTATTTTAGGAAATAAGAAGATAATGAGAGAAATAACTGGAAATGATTTTTGAAGTAGGAAAAGATGTAGAGATGAAGTTTGAGTTGGAATGTCCATGGGAAAATGCTGAGTGTATGCTCAGGAAGTAGTTCTTTTTGTGGGTTGAAGCTTGGAAGATAAGTCTAGATTAAGCATTGGTTAGGTGAGAGTTTCCAGCATAGAGTAATAGAGGTCATGTGGATGTATTGTGTACATGGGGACTGTAGCTGAATGTTCATGCAGAGTGACAAGGTTAAATACCCAAAGACAGAGCTCTAGTGAAAGGGACAAATGTTACAGAGATATCATTAAAAATAAAGACTATAACATGGCCATTCATTTGAGAATAAATATTTAATTATAACAGGAATAAATGGTAGGTAAACTATCTCTTTTGAAGTATAATTTTTTTATTCCACTGATTATGTATGCACAGGAATGGGAGGACAGAATTTAGGATGAATCCCTGATTTCTGTCTTAGACAACTAAATGAACAAAGAGAAAAGAAAAGGCTATCAGAAAAAATGTACGTGTATATATCATATATAGTATAGTATCTTTGGATACATTAGTTTGTTTTGCAACATAGAGTATATTATGAAAAATATCAGACTGTAGAGGAAATTTCAGTTTTATTAGTCATATGCAATTATCTCCCACTGCATGAAGCTGACTTATCAAGAGCAAACTGAAAGGTCTGAGTGTATTATGCCATCTCTTTGATGTTTTTATAGGATATAATGAAAGATGAATGCTCAATGCTGAAGCTACAGCTGAAAGAGAAGGACGAACTCATTTCCCAACTTCAGGAAGAACTGGTAAGTGTGAACAATATTTGGCCCACGGGTGTATTTTCCTTGCAAAGTTATTTGCTATAAACCCTACAACTTATTTTATTAACACTAAAATTATTAGTCATTTATAAACTGTTAGTAATTCAATCTGATTATCAATTTTATAATCCTACAGTAATGAAGATTTGACAGTCTGAAAAAGATAATGTTTTATAATATATATTGAACTTTATGTAATTCCAGAAACAGATTACTGACCCAGGATTAGGCATTTCAGTTCTACCTATCAAAAATCGTGAAGGCTAAGGCCACACTTTATTTTGTAAAGTGCAAGATTTAACGCCATACTGCCATACCTAGAGACACAATCATGTAATATGAAGCAAAGTACTCGATAACTTTGCTAACAAAAGCAAATTTTATTTTTACATAAAGATACCAAAAATGCATTAACCTAATGAGATGTTTTGTTATAGATATTATATAAATCCCAAATTATCTAAAAATTATACAAAAATATGAAATGTATAGTTCATGTTTTCAGGGTGTTTTTGAGATGTGACATCGTAAATGTATTAAATCATACTTTCATAACATGAAAACGCATTTGGTAGGTAACAAGAATAGCAGTGGGCATTACTTTTATAGTATGTGTTCTCAACATATATATACATATATATGAATAGTATTTTGCAATATAACGCATTTGATCTGGACAGAAATAAAATATGAGTTCTCCAAAACAAAAATGAGGAAGTAATGAGAAATTAAAAAAAAATTAATCATTCTTAAGAATACCAATAAAATAAAGACATACTATACAATAAGAGGCCCTGACTCGTTATCAAGATCAAAAAAACAAACCCTAGTCAATAATGTTCTCTATGATGATTTCATATTTGACTACATTAACAATGTATTATGTAATTGTTAAATTAAATGACAAAACAGATTTTATAGACCGTCAAGCTTTTGAGAACTTTTCTGAAAACATTAGTGAGATAGCATACAAATTTAGAGTCTATTTTATTGACTCTTGACTACTGACAACAGTTTTACTGAAACTTGGCCTTTAGACTGTGTTTCATGACTGGGTTTGATGCTGATTATTGGTCCCATGAGCATATTATTGTCACTTTAGACACCCATTGACCCATATCTATTACTTAAGATAGTAATAGAATTACAGACAAAAGGAACATGTCTTACATTACTGGGAATAACCTTTTATAAATAATTTATAATATGAAATTTATTACATAAAACATTACTACATATAACTATAGGTATGTATTATGTAATCAAGCTTTATCTTTGAGTTGACTAAAATCATGTAGATATTTATGAATGGATGCCTAGAATTATTAGTTTTAACACAGCAGAAAATGTATTCACTTTGCCAGAAAATGCATATTTTGGATAATTAACTCAGAAAGAAGTGTTCATTTTTTCCTCCAACATTAGTTATGATCAGATTTAAAACTTAGCCTATACAAGAAATCAGACCTTCATTTGTTGAATGAAATGAGAAAGAAAATGATTACTTCCAGAGCCAATGTTACATAGCTATAATTAAGATAATTTAGTGCCCCTGCATCCAAAAAAGTCCTCTGTTGGTTGATCTAGTAAAATGAGATGCAGGTGTTTTCTTTAGCTTGGTTTTTGTTTTTGTTTTAAACTTGAATTGCCCAAATTGACTTATTAGCTTCTAAAATTTCCAGGTAACAATCAAGGTAGCATTTTAATTTTGTGCTATGTAGTTTGCATAGTCATCTTAAATAGTTCAACAAAGGAGAGTGTTACCTTTTGAAAATAGTTTGTTTCATTAAAGAAAACTGTACCTAAAGAAAAAAGTGTATAGGTGATTCAGGAAGTTAAGGAAGAAGAAACATTGTTAAAAGAAAAAGTCATCATTAAAACCGGACTTGGAGCATGGACAAGGTGGCAATCGCATAAAAGTAATATAAACCACTTAGATCCATTGAAAATTAGGTCCTAGTATTTCTGATTCTGATAATAAGTGACTTGTGACATTCTGACAAAGTAGACATTAAATATAACATTTTCAAATTTAGATAGGTAAAGTTTAAATTTCAAAACATTTTAGGAACCAGTTTCCTGTACCCTGCTATAATCACAATCTGTAAGAATTTAGTTTAGTTTTATTATGGGTTTCTCATTTCTTAACAACTGCTATTATCATAAGCAGTTTACCTACATATACACTATAAATCAAATTTAGATGTAATTAACCAATAAAGAATTTATATCCAACTTAGTAAAGTTATTTTAATATAATTTATTTAGCCTCACTTTGATATTTTCAGTTTAAAAAAGTTAGTGCAGTGTGGGGTTGGCGGCAAAAGAAGTTTTTATACCACTTAAAAACCTTTTTATTGAGGTAACATTGGTGTATAACATTTTATGTTTCACGTGGACAACGTTACATTTCTGCTTCTGTAGAGACTACAGCGTCCTCCCCACCAAAAATTTAGTTTCCCTCTGTCACCATACAGTTGATCCCTTTATTCATTTTGCCCTTTCCCAGTGCTTCTTCCTCTCTGGTAACCAATACTCTGTACTCTGTATCTATGTATGTTTTTGTTTGGTTTGTTTGTGTGTGTGTGTGTTTCTTAGTTTTTTGATATTCCACATATGAGTGAAATCATATGGTATTTGTATTCTTTGCGGTACGTGGGCTTCTCACTGCTGTGGCCTCTCCCATTGCGGAGCACAGGCTCCGGACGCGCAGGCTCAGCGGCCATGGTTCATGGGCCCAGCGGCTCCGCGGCATGTGGGATCCTCCCGGACCGGGGCACAAACCTGTGTCCCCTGCATTGGCAGGCGGACTCTCAACCACTGCGCCACCAGGGAAGCCCTCCATCTGACTTTTTTTACTTAGCATAATACACTCTCAAGGTCCATTCATATTATCATAAATGGCAAGATTTCATCTTTTTTTTATGGCTGAGTGGTATTCCATTGTGTATAGATACCATATCGTCTCTACCCATTCGTTCATTGATGGACACTTAGTTTGTTTCCATATCTTGGCTATTGTGAATAATGCTGCAGTGAACAGAGGGGTAAATTTATCTTTTCGAATTAGCGTTTTCATATTCTTTGGTTAAATACCCAGAAGTGGTATTACCAAACCCAGGTCTGGCTGCTTGCCGGTCAAAAGCTGGTAATCCAAGGGGCAAGGGGCAATAGAAAGGAAAGGTGCTTTAATCAGGAAAGCCTGCAATCTGGGGAGAAGGTGGACTACTTGTCCTGAGACCAACTCTAAATATTCTGCTCAGTCATGACAGTTTTTAAAGGGGAAAAAGGGGGAAGAATCTTGGTGAATCGTTGAGGCAGAAGGTTGGATTCTGCATCATCCTCCCTTGCATGCAGACTGTCTGACAGTCTTCAGATGTGTGATCTGCCTGCAGGATTGTGGCAGGTAGAGAGCTACTCATTTTTTAACTGCTTAATTTTTCACTGTTTTTATCCACGAAAAGAATCGACAGGCATAGTGTGCATGTAGGAGAGCATAAGTCAGGAGTTAGGTTAAATTGCCTACTGATGTCATTCCTATACTAAGGTTCTCTTAAAGTGAGAGGGGAACAGAAATGGGCAAACAGGAAAGGGGCAGAAGAGCTGCTTTCAATGGGATAATTGGAGCATACGGTAGTTCTGTTAACTTTTTGTCGACTCTCCATGCTGTTTTCCATAGTGGCTGCACCCACTTTCATTTCCACCAAGAGGTATGAGAATTCCCTTTTCTCCACATCCAGCCAACAATGTCGTTTCTTGCCTTTTTGATAATAACCATTCTAACAGGTGTGAGGTAATAACTCATTGTGGTTTTGATTTGCATTTCCCTAGTATTTGGTGATATTGAACATCTTTTTATGTGCCCATTTGGATATCTGTATATCTTTTTGGGAGAAATGTCTATTCAGCTTCTCTGCCCATTTTTAAATTGGGCTGTTTTATAATATTGAGTTGTATGCATTCTTTATATATTTTGGATATTATCCCCTTATCGGATATATGATTTGCAAAGATCTTCCCCCATTCAATAGCTTGTGTTTCATTTTGACGATTTTCCTTTATTGTGCAGGAGATTTTTAGTTTGATGTAGTCCAATTTGCTTATTTATCCTCTTGTTTGTAGGTATGTCTCCTCAGGCAAGGGAAAGGTATTGCTATGACTAATGTCAGTGTTTTGCTTATGTTTTCTCTTAGGATTTTTATGGTTTCAGGTCTTACATTCAAGTCTTGAATCCACTGTGAGTTGATTTTTGTGTGTGGTGTGAGATAGTGGTCTAGTTTCTTTTTTTGTACATGGCTGTTCACTTTTCCTAGTACAATTTGAAGAGACTATCCTTTCTCCATTGTATATTCTCTGCTCATTATAAATTGTGTTCATATACAGGTGGACTTATTTCTGGGCTCTCAGTTCTGTTCCATTGATCTATGTATCTGTTTTTCTGCCAGCACCATGCTGTTTTGATTACTATGGTGCTGCAGTAGTTTGAAATCAGGAAGTGTGATAACTCAAGCTTTGTTCTTTATTCTCAGGGTTGCTATGGCTATTCGGGGTCTTCTTTGGTTCCATGTTAATTTTAGAATTTTTGTTTGATTTCTGTGAAATGTCTTGGGATTTTGATAGGGATCACATTGAATCTGTAGATTGCTTCAGATTGTAGGGATATTTTAACAATGTTAACTTTTCCAGTTCATGAACACAGAATATGTTTACCTTTGTGTCTTCAATTTTTCTTTTAACCTCTTTGGTTAAATTTATTCCTAGGTATATTCTTTTGTTATCTTCCATGGGATTGTTAATTTCTTTCTGCTAGCTCATTGTTAGCACACACAAGTACAACAGATTTTTATGTTTTTGTACCCTACAATCTTATTGTATTTGTTTATTCCTAACTTTTTTTGCAGAGTCTTTAGGGTTTTCTGTATATAAAAATCATGTCACACACAAATAGTGACAGTTTCACTTCTTCCTTTCTAGTTTGGATTTGTTTCATTTGTCTTGCGTAATCACTCTGGCTAGATTCAATATGTTGAATAAGAGTGAGAATAGGCATCCTTGGCTTATTGATTTAAGAAGGATAGCTTTCAGTTTTTCACCATTGACTGCAATGTTAGCCGTGAGTTTGTCATGTATGGCCTTGATTATGTTGAAGTATCTTTCTTCTATAACCACTTTATTGAAAGTTTTTTATCATAAATGTGTATTGGATTTTGTCAAATGCTTTTTCTGCATGTATTGAGATGATATGGCTTTTATCCTTTTGTTAATGTACTGTATCATATTAGGTTTTTGGGGGTTTTTTGGTTGTCTTTAGTGGACGTTAAACTACATTTCTGGAATAAATCCCACTTGATCATTGTGTGTAATCATTTTAATGTATTATTGTATTTGGTTTGCTAATATTTTGTTGAGGATTTTTACATCTATGTTCATTGGAGATATTGGCCTGTAATTTTTTTTTTATGTGTCTGATTTCGATATCATTTGGTAAGATGAGTTAGCATGCATTCCTTTCTCTTCAATGTTTTGGAAGAGTTTGAGAAGGATGAGTATTAAATCTAAATCTTTGGTAGAATTCAGGTGTGAAGTTGTATAGTCCTGGGCTTTTGTTTTCTGGGAGGTTTCTGATTACAGTTTCAACTTGTGCACTGGTTGTATGATTTGAAGAATGTGTCCTTTTATTCTCGGTTGTCCTCTGTATTTCTGTGGTATCTGTTATCATTTCTCCTTTTCTGATTGTATTTATCAGGGCCTTGCTTTTTCCTCAGTGGATCTAGACTTGTAAATTTTGTTTTTCAAAGAACCAGCTCTTAGTCTGAATCTTTTGTATTGTCTTTTTAGTCTCTATTTCATTTATTTTCACTCTATTTCCTTCCTTCCACTGATTTGGGGCTTCATTTGTTCTTTTTCTAGTTCCTTTAGGTATAAGATTAGATTATTTGAGTTTTTTCCTGTTTCTTGAGGAAAGCCTGTCTTGCTATAAACTTCCCTCTTAGTACCACTTTTGCTGCATCTCATAGGTTTTGGCATGTTGTTTTCATTTTCATTTGCCTTCAGGTATTTTTTTTTTAATTTATCCTTTGATTTCTTCATTGACCCAATAGTTGTAGCATGTTGTTCAGTCTTCACTTATTTGTGACTTTTCCAGATTTCTTCTTGTAACTGATTTTTAGTTTCATAGCATTATGATTGGAAAAGATGCTTGATATGATTTCAGTATTCTAAATTTATTGACCTGTGTCTGAACATATGGTCTTTCCTTGAAGGTTCCACGTATAGTCGAAGAATGTGTATTCTGCTGCATTTGGATGAAACATTCTGTACAAATCTATCAAATCCAATTAGTCTAACATTTCATTTAAGGCTGTTGTTTCCTTGTTGACTGGATGATCTATCCATTCATGTGAGCGGGGTGTTTAAAGTCCCCTACTATTATTGTATTGCTGTAAATTTCTCTCTTTAGGTCTGTTGAGAATTGTTTTATATATTTTGATGCTCACATGTTAAGTACATATATATTAATAACTGTTACATCTTGATGAATTAAGTACTTTATGTACTGTCCATCTTTCTCTCATTACCCTTTTTGTCTTGAAGTCTGTTTTGTCTGAGTGTGGCTATACTTTCTTTTGGTTGCCATTTGCTTGGAGTATCATCTTTGATCCTTTCAGTTTGAGCCTATGTTTGTCTTTAGAGCTGAGATGTTGCCTGGAGGCAGCATATACTTGGATCTTGTTTTTTAATCTATCCAGACGCTCCCTTTTGATGAGTTCAGTTTATTTAGGGTGATTATTGATGAGGACTTAGTACTGCCATTTATCTTTTGTTTTCTGGTTGCTCTATATCTCCATTGTTTCCCTTGTGTTTCTGTAGGACATTTTAGTTTGATGGTTTTCTATGATGTTTTTCTCCATTTTCTTTTGTTTCATGTCTCTGCTCTAGATTTATGTTTTGTAGTTACCAAGAGGTTTGTATAAAATGTCTCATAGATAGAACAGTCCTTTTTTCTGCTAATAGCATCTTCATTTGCCTATGCAGGTTCCATTCTTTTCCTCTTCCCCTTTTCTGCTTTTGTTGTCTCAAATTATCCTTTTTTATGTTGTGAGTTTGTTACCAAATGAAAGTAGCTATGTTTTTTCCACCCTTTTAACATTTATGCTATAATAAAGTATTAAAAACCTATTCTGATAGTTGGAGTTTTCTGATTCTATCACCTTACTCAAAGTTGTGTGTGTTTTGTCATCTTGTTTGTGGTAGAAGAGCTCCTTTTGACAGTTATTATAAGACAGGTTTAGTGGTGAACTCCCTCAGCTTTTGTCTGGGAAGGTCTTTTAATTCTCTTTTGTATCTGAATGAATGATAAATTTTCTAGATAGAATGTTCTTGGCTGACAGTTTTTATCTTTCAGTATTGAGTATGTCATTCCACTCCCTCCTAGCCTGTGGAGTTTCTGCTGAGAAGTCTGCTGATAACCTAATGTGGGTACCTTTGTAAGGAACCTTTTTTCCTTTATTCCCTGACTGCCTTTAAAATTCTTTGTCATTGACTTCTGACAGTTTTAATACAATGTCTTGGAAAAGGTCTTTTTTGCACTGAGGTAATTAGGTGATCTCTTAGCTTCATGGGCTTGTACATTCAGTTCCTTCACCACATTTGGAATGTCCTTAGCTATTCTTTAAACTCTGATCTCTTCTTCTCCTTCTGGGATACCCATTATCCTAATATTTTCCCTTCCTAATAGAGTCAGCACTTATAGCATTTGCTCATTTAAAAAAAACTTAATTCTTTCCTCTTCTACTTGTATCATTTCTAGATATCTATCTTCAAGCTTGTTAATACTCTCCTCCAGATGGCCTTTTCTATTTCCAGTCCTTTCTAATGCATTCTTCATCTCATTTATTGAATTCTTCTGCTCCAGAATTTATGTGGTTATTTCTGAGTTTCAGTCTCTTTAGTGAAGTATTCCTTCTCTTCATTAATTTTCTTCCTGAGCTCATTGAACTGCCTTTCTGAGTTTTTTTCTTGTGGCTCATTGAGTTTCTTCCTGAAAGCTATTCTGAATTCAATCAATTAGATTACAGTATTCCATGCCTTTAAGTTCGGTTTCTGTAGAATTGTCACTTTGATTTTTGTTGTACAGTGTTACTCTGGTTCTTCAAGCAGCTTCAGTTCTTACCATGCCAGCGCTTCTGTAGTAGCAGACACCTTTCTTTAGATAAAGCTGGTTTTTGGTTTTTTTTAAAATTGATTCTAATGATTCAACAGGTTAGAAATTAGAGGCCTTTCCTATTTTTCAGTAAGCGGCACTAGAGCACAAGCTGCTTTGGTTTCTGTTACCCGAGCTGCCTCTGGTTATCTATGAGAATGGGTACTTACACCCTCCACCATGTTTGTCAGAAGTGTCACCCAGTGACCTCAGTATTATTTGCGTCTCTGTGGGCATTGCTACCTTGCTGTTGCGGTGCTACTGGTGCCAATATCTGGGGCACTGGGGTGGTGGGCTCTTCTGTTGAGTCTGAATCACAGACTCTGATGCCTCATGGGGAGGAGGTGAGTCGGGGGAAGAGCACAGATCACATGGGTGCCTCTGTCATGTCTGGTATCGTCAGGCTCGGGGCTCTGCTGCTGTGGGCAGGGGATTGGGAGGCCAGAGTCATGGGCACTTCTCTGGCTAAAGAGATGGGGTGCCAGCCTTGCTGCTACTGCCCAGTTACCTGTGGTGACTGGCGCCACTGGGGCCAGGAGGATGGAGTCTTGTCCCCTGTCTCCCCTACTGCTACCAGCTTCTCTGGGGCTGTGGGCTCAGGCACCATCTCCACTGTTCCCCGGGTCCCGCCACCTCTGTTCCAGACCACCCACCTTTAGGTATACAGATGTATGTAATTATCTGGCCTCCTGTTTTTGTTGGGCAGAGGTACGTTTTGAGTTATGGGTGTTTTACTGACTGTAGATTAAAGGGAAGAGACCAAAAAAAACTTGCTTCATCACAATGATGATGTTACTCCAAAAGAGATGTTTTTAAAGGCAAGATCTTTGGTTACTTTTTTGTCTTATAGAGCAGGGTTCCTCAACACCACTGTTGACATTGGGGTCAGATTGTGCTTTATAACTGGTCCTGTGCAATGTCAGATACTTAGCAGCATGCCTGACCTCTCCCCTCTAGATGTCAGTAGTACCCTCCAGGCAATGCCAAATGTCCCTGGAGGCAGATTTGCCCCAGTTGAAAACCATTGCTTTAGGCGTATATTATACTACAGTCCCCGGTTAGATGTTGATGCAATATCATACAATTTATCTGTTGGTACTCAATAAAAAGTTCTGCAGAAGGGCTGGATCTCTCTTTTACTATCACATAAATAGCTATTTGAATGCTCTTTTAGGCCACTAGTGCTGCCAAAACAAAATACCATAGACTGGGTAGCTTAAACAGAAATTTATTTTCTCACAGTCCTGGAAGCTAGAAATCCAAGATCAGAGTGCCAGCATGGTTGGGTGCTGGTGAAAGCTCTTTTTGGCTTTCGGATGGCTTCTAGCTGTGTGCTCTTGTGGTTTCTGCTGAGTGCATGTGCATGGAGATCGAGAGGGGGAAAGGGGATGTAAGTTTTGTTTCTTCTGATAACGGCAGTAATCCCATCATGAGGACCCAGCCCTCAGGACCTCGTCTAAGCTCGCACATCTCCCAAAGACCCCTATCTCCAAATACCATCGCATTGGGTGTTAGGGCTTCACCATATAAACTTGGGAGAGATGCCATTTAGTCCATAGCACATACTGTTCATGTTCGTTTCTGTTTAATATTAGCAAGTAAAAATGTGGACAAATCTATTATTTTTCAAGCATTAAATGTGCATTTCAAACCATCATTTTTTCTCTACTGTATGACCTGAGAATTATTACCTTGGTTCTTTTTTTCTTGCTGGGTAGGTGGACTTTACAAAGCACAAATATACTTAGAAACTCAATTTTTAATTTAGATTATATATTGATATTTGAGCAAATTATCTACATTACTAACTGAATTTATAACATGAATGTATTTTGTAGTCATACTTCCAGTTTATCCCTCTCTATTCTTTTTAAAAATAAAACATAGTGGTTTGCATCTTGGATGTTTGAAATTATTATACCTGAAATTTGTGTGTATCATTTACATCAGTGAGATTTACTGAGTTTTTTTTTAAACAGATAATCATTTGTACATTTTAGGATGTCTAAAGGGATATAAATATTAGAATATCAGAGTGTTCTAGGGTTGTATATTTGGTGGGGCAAGTAATTGGAGAAAACAAGGGATATAGTCTTTAGGCAAGAGTTTTTGGCATGATAAACAGGAAGGAACTAGTTCTTAAATGGGACATTTACTCTCAACTGCTTTGTAATAGAACAAAATCTCCTGCACTGCTATGAGGTAATGTGAAGGGCACTTGCTAGCCATATCTATGTGACATGGGCTATATAAATAGTATTTTTTATTTTGTTAATTATACCTTGTATTGATTTTACAAAATGTGTCCAAAAAAATTTGGAATAACTCAAACAACATTTGAAATTATCTCCTCAACTTTAAGACCTCTTTCCCATTAAATGAGATCTTTAAAATGATTTTACTTCTCTTCCCTCCCTTAGAAACTTATATGAATTTTACTGAGCTTGTTGAGGACTTAATGATTTTAGTATTTTTAGCTGGTTTTCCCTTGAAATATTTTTTCCTTTCAAAAGAATTATTTGTGACTTATATTTGTAAATACATAGTGACAATATTTTCTATTAGATTTAAATTATGTATAGTATAAGATTTATTATTACAGATCACTGTTTCCACCCCTCTTGATCTTTCTCCATTTTATGGACTCTTCTGATTCTTTTATGGCTTGGTTAGAATCCTTTCCCAAGTATTAATATGGGGTATTAAAGATGTAGTCTCTAAATCTTTGAATATCTCTTTACCTTGAAAGATGAAGGATACTGCTGCTATAGATTGAATTGTGTCCCCCCAAATTCACATGCTGAAGTGCTACTCTCCAATGTGATTGTGTTTGGAGTATGCTTTTAGGAGGTCATTAGGTTAAATGAAGTCATAATGGTAAAGTCCTAATTCAGTAGCATTAGTGGCCTTGTGAGAAGAAAAGAGAAATCTCTTTCCATGCATGGGTGCTGAGGAGAGTCCATATGAGCCTACAGCAAGAAGGCAGTTATCTACAAGCCAGGAAGAACTCTTGCTAAAACCTGACCATGCTGACACCTTGGTTTTTTGTTGTTCACGTGTCATTGTGTCATATAACATTTCTATTGCACATGAAGTGACCTGTCCTTCATGTTTTGCTTCCTAAGGTCTTTGTTCCTCTTAAGATCTACTGTTATTTTCTTTGGCTTATTTCTCAGTACTAGGATAAAAGTTATGAAAAATGTAACCCTCAAATAGTTAGAGGCCCACTAGAACCTGCTTCTGCTGGCTGGTGACAACAAACAAATTTGAAGGATATTGGACATAGTTTTTCTTTCGTAACACTCTCAGGTTTCCTCAGTTACAAATGGTAGAACACTGTTGGCCAATCTGGGTGGCTGCTTTGCAGTTTTCCCAGCCAAAAAGATTCTGTAGATGCTCCTAGAATAAGAAATCAGTAAAGTATCACCCTTCTGGCAAGGTTGGATATTTTCCATCAGTACTGTTCTCTCCAGAACCTTTTGATTTCTCATTCTTGCCCAGGCATATTAACTACTAGTCTCATTGGCTCCAGTTAAGCCCAGAAGATAACAAAGTCTTGAGCCTGCTCTCTTCTCCCAACACTCATCAGAACCTGAATTCTTCCACATGTGCCTCAGTGAGCTTTACTTTCCTGCCCCAGTCACTGCTTCACCTCGGGAGAAGTTAGTGTCAACTTGGGAGAAGATGGTGTCAGAAAACTGTGTTCAGGATACCATCTTCTCTTGAGACTTTCTTCATGCATCCTCTAAACAAACCCAAAATGGTAACTGTATCATGCAGTCTCCCCCTCCACACTTTACTTCTTAGCAAAAGTTCAGTGACAGCCACATTACGTGAAGCCTCAAGGCATGTACCAGGTTTGCTCAACTTTATTTTGGGTTAGAAAATTAAAAAAAAAAGAGAAAAGGAGGAATTTCTTCAATTCCTCTGTCTGTAACCTTAACTTTCTTTAACTTGAAGAGGAAAGTGAGCCAATACAGTGATATTAAATATCAGGATACAAGTATCTAGCCTCAGTGACTATGTAACTAGATGTAGCTATCCTTCTCTTCTTCTGGCCTCAACTTTTCAGTTGTCAACAAATACCATAATATTAAAAATAGAAACTGACTATTCACCAGAGGTAAATTTGGTAAATAATGTATTTATATAGCTTCAGTATATATTATAATGTATATTTACATGGCTATATATTTATAAAATTAAGTGGTGGGAACTGTATATGGTATGAATATGATATAAAAATATAAGTGCAAAGAAAGTGTATAATTTCTTTAGGTAATGTGAGTCTTCAGTTTCTATTATGAAATTTGATAGAGCTTCATTTTAATAACAAATATATATTTTACAATCAGAAAAAATCAGACATATCTGTTTGGAAAAGAAGAATTTGAATAGAGTTTAGTGGTTTTCAACCTGTGGTTTTTGTGGGTTGGAATGTCTTAGTCTGTTCAGGCTGCTATAACAAAATATCATAAACGAAGTGGCTTAAACAACAGACACTTATTACAGTCCCAGTAGCTGGAAGTCCAAGGTCAAGGTGCTGTAGACTCAGTGGTGAGGGTTTCCTTCCTGCTAATGTCTTCACAAGCCTTTCCTTCGTGCATGCACAGAGAGCAAGAGAGGGTATGGGTTGGGGAGGGCAGAGAGACCTTGTGACTCTTCCTCTTTTTGTAAAAAGCACTAATCCCATCATGAGGGACTCAAGTTTATGACCTAACCTAAGGCTAATAACTTCGCAAAGCCTCCACCTTCAAGTACCATCACTTGAGGGTTAGGACTTCAGCATATGAATTTGCGGGGACATATATGTTTAGTTTGTAAGAGGGAAACATGAGTATCAGTGAGGTCTTACGGAATTCAGCTCTCCATCAGCCACTTAATGACAGCAATTATAAATGTACTGTGTTTTTAATATCGTAATTCTCTATCAGATTCTAGTTAACAAAATGTCACATCTGAGAATAAAAATCAACCAAACCCAATAACCCAGACAAGATGACTGCTAAGGGCTACAGCGAATTATTACATCAGAGTAGGAAATGAAATGAAATGGTGTGACATACACTTCACTGAGAATTTTTCCACACATTGACTGGGCAGGATATTAATTGAAAGCATGGAAAAGAACCAACATTCAGAGTCAGAAATGAGTTTTTCTTTTAAATATAATTAAATATTTGGATATGTATTTAAATATGTTTATTATGTAGAATATATTGAACTTTTTAATATTAGAAGTATCTCTCCCACTAAGCTCAAAGATCTGGGGATTTCATAAATTGACATTTTAAGATATTTGATGTATAGGTATAGGTTTAGACCAAAAATCTAAACATATGGCTAAAGTAGGAATACTTAATCAGAATCAATTATAATAGCAGTTTAAAATGCGTATTAACCTTAAGTTTAACTTCAAGTATATTATTTAATGATGCAGAGCAGAGAAATATTTTTCTCACTGAAGAGTAAGTTTGATTTTTTAAGCTGTTTAGTGAAGGTCACGTTGAAGAATACATTGTAATTTTATTGTTAGTATGAAACAGAGGAACACTGTAAATATTACCTTCATGTGCCTAAAATAAATCAGAGAGATCATAAACATTGATGGTGAAGTGTACCCTTGTGTCTTGTGGGAACAGATTTTCTTAAATTAATCTTGTAAATGGTTTGAGAAACCTTATAAATGGTTTTTACACTATGGCTGAAAAGTGTGCCCCATATATCAGAAATTGAAGAAAGTCTATTTGGTATTTATGGATTGATTCAAAATACTTTTAAATGAGTTGAACCTACGAATAAAAAAGTTGGCCCTAAGACTGAAGAGTGAATTTTAATTGTCCTAATTAGAATCAGTATACCATGCTACAGATTTCCCGTTTTGTTTTGCAAGTAATTTGGATGCCTATTACTCCATCAGATATTAAATGAAGTCATATGTAATTAGAGAAGTAAATTACCTGTAATTCATGATTCTAAATTTTTATAACCTACCATTCCAGACTCTTCTCTCTCAAAACTTTTATTCATTTTCTAACTGATGCAGAATAGAAAGCTGATTCAAAATAGAAGCATCCGATGTAACTTTTATACAGTATGTTTCTTTAAAACCATATATTTCTATTAAAAAGGCCAATTTAAATGGGTCATCCAAAAGCAAAAAGTTTTCTGGGCAGAAAGGTTTCAGCCTTGTCTAAGAATATACTTTAATACTGTCCTCATTAAAACAAAAAGTAAAGTAAAGCAAAACAAAAATACTTCCCACGTTTGCTTTCATAATCTTCCTCTGTTTACCAACTTAGCTTTCACTGTCTTCTGATGAGCATTGACTGTTATCAGTTGCCTTAACTACAACATGTTGCTAGGCCAGTCAGTAAGGGAGTTCATTGAGTGTGGGATACTTAAAACAATAATAAAACTAAGTCATCTGTATTTACTATGACCATAGGCCAACAATTCTAAAGGTGTCGGTAATAAGACTACTGTCTGAAAAGATATTATAGATCTGAATTCTAGTTTAGTAGCTCCAAGTTATGATTGAGTTTTACATTTTACACACACGCAGTTTAAAATTTCAGTTATTACATTTCTATTACTCATCCTTTGATAAACATTGTATTTTTAAAAGAAAGTTAATTGGGAGAATTTTTAGTTATAGCGTTGAAACACATACCAAGATTAAGAGTTCCGAATCACCCAAGCTTTAAGCTCAGTGTTTCTAACCCCTCTGGTACTACATATTCATGTATTCAACAATAAATTCAAAACAAGCAATGAGAGCATAGTTACTGTAAAGATGAAAGAATGGACCTTGAGTTACTTCAATTCTGACATTTGATGTAACTATTTGGTAGTTTTATTTAAGACTTAAATAGAATGAGAACTGTGAGGTATATATTTTGGGGGGAAATACTTGTGAATTTTAGTTCATACATTAAATATTTTACTGAATTTTAATATCTGCACTTTTTAATTCTAAACTTTATTTTTTTAATTGTACGTGCCATTTTAATGTTTTTAAAACTAATGCTAATAAGGTACATCAGGGCATAATTTAGTAGTTACCTAAATTGTATCTTTGCAGACTCTTACTAAACAATATTATGTTTCTTAAAAGTTAAACATCATGTTTTCAATACAACAGTTTTAACTAGCTGCATTTTTTTATGGTCATTACTAATATTCATTTTATATCATGATCATTACATAAAGTTAAGTTTTACTTAGTGAAGAGGCTTTTAAAAATGTGTTCCAGGTATCCAGTATAGTAGTGCTGACCTAAAACAAATAGATTGCCAGTTTTTTATCCAGGAAAAATGTGTTTATTCGAGATCAGCAAAGAATTACCACTCAGGGTCTGCAATAGTGGCGAGCCAAGTGCAAGTATCCCCCAGCAAGGAGAGAACTCTTGTAGAGAGGGAGAGGAGGAAGCTGGGGGGGCTGTATTAAGCAGAGTCC
The DNA here is from genome assembly GCF_003031525.2 of Neophocaena asiaeorientalis asiaeorientalis. Lineage (NCBI taxonomy): Eukaryota > Metazoa > Chordata > Mammalia > Artiodactyla > Phocoenidae > Neophocaena > Neophocaena asiaeorientalis. Next base: position 17,836,885 of record NW_020185337.1, on the reverse strand, counting down.
ATTGGAAGAACTGAGAGTTCATAGGCTGAATTGGTAGTCTCTCTCTGGCTGAGCTCTTCCCAGGAAAGAAGAGGAAGTCTTTCTCTTGGGTTCTGCTGTGGTTGTAGAGCCCCTCCTTCGTGCCTCCCAATTCTATTTCAGTTGAGGTTTCTGTTTATTAATTTTTATAGTAGGTACACTCCTGAGTTTAACACCTCTTCCTCCTGCAAGGTAAAGACTAACTCAAAACCCAGATCACTTAAAAAGTTTTAAAAAGTGAGATCCCTTTTTATTACACCTTCTTTGTTCTAGTAGAAAGCAAATATTGAAAATTATGTTTTTACTTAGTATAAGTAAACATAAACAGTCATTTATCTCCAGTCTTTTAAAACTCCATTAACTTTATTTAAATGTAAGCCAAGCTCTCAGCTCATTCGTCAACATTTAAATACCAAAATATGGGGCGTCATAAAGGCCCTTGTAGAAATGATGAATTTTGAAAAATGGAAGGCAATTGCAGAACTGAAAGTGTAGCATTATATATAATCAGTTTACTATGCCTAATGAAAAGGGGGACTAAAAATAAAAGACTAGGGCTTCCCTGGTGGTTAAGCGGTTAAGAAACTGCCTGCCAATGCAGGGGACACAGGTTTGATCCCTGGTCTAGGAAGATCCCACATGCCGCTGAGCAACTAAGCCCTGTCACAACTGTCACAGCTGTCACAACTACTGAACCTGTGCTCTAGAGCTTGTGAACCACAACTACTGAGCCCGTGTGCCACAACCACTGAAGCCCATGAACCTAGAGCCCGTGCTCCACAACAAGAGAAGCCACTGCAATGATAAGCCTGCGCACCGCAACGAAGAGTAGCCCCCGCTCGCCGCGACTAGGGAAAGCCCGTGCGCAGCAGCAAAGACCCAACACAGCCAAAAATAAATAATAAAATAAATTTATTTTTAAATTTTTAAAAAATTAAAGACCAAGAAATACATATAGCTAAATAGCACTTTATCAAGAATCTGCACAGAAGAGTAATTCTGGTGAGGTTTAAAAACATATTTCAGAGCTCAAATTGAATAAAATTCTATGCTCTTAAACTTTAATAACAGAATAATTCCTACTTGATAAGAGAAACACTCTTTTTGCATGAAAATCTTATCCTGAATTCATCTTAAAAGTAATTCCCCACTTGCTCTACATTCTATTGTAATCTATGGTATTGTAATCTATGGTATTATTTCATGCCAGTAATTTTAAGATAGAATTTTATAGGCCCATGGATGATTTCCATAAGAACAGACAGCTGTAAGGACTTTTAAATCCTCTTTCTTGCTCATATTTAGAAAACATTAGGAGCAGAAAAGAAATAGATTAGGTATACTTAAACATTATTAAAATGTCAGGCTACTTTCCCTTTTTCAGGTGAATTAATTGCATATATTCCAGAAAAGGCTTACCTCAGCAGTAATTACTCTCCTTGTCAGGTCTGTGAGACAGAGGTACAGTGTGAATATGACAATATCCTATGATACATAATGGGGATTATCCTCGAGTTCCTTACACACTGCAGTACCCTGATGAAGACCTGCCAAAAAAGAGTCTTTAATATTTTACTGCACTTGCCTTGGCAATCTTACATATTTGTTTAAGTCTTTATCATGAAATGTTGTCATATTATAGTTTGGTATGGATATGGGGAAATAATTGTGGTATAATTTAAATGCCAATATGAAGGTATTTTACCTTAAAGACATATGTAAGTTTTAATAGAAACATGAAGCCATGTTATGGCCAAATTAGGCATGTAGCTGAAATTTATATATAAAGTTGTTAGATATTTTTAGACTTTTATAATTTATTCTATAAGGGATGTCATACAACTCAGTCTTCTCTTCATTCTTTTATTATACCAATTGCTTAAAGTAATTTACCATGTAAAATATGTAAGTAGTCAATGGAATATAAAGATAGCCAAAGACTTAGGGGGGAAAATACATAAATCATGCTCCCAAATTCCTGAAGGAGTTAATACTATGCAAAATAATAGTGTGTCTGCATGTATGTTGTATTTGTGTGTAAATACGTGTATATAAATGTAAATAAATTACATATGTAAAACGTTTATGTAACATATATAATATTCTACTTCATGATAGTGTCTGTAAACATTTGAAAGCCAGTCTGAGCGAGGGTCTTTGCAGTGTTAAACAGATAAAGAAGTTGAGTGGTCTCTCTCGAGGAGCCAAGGTTCAAATAAGGGAGACAGGCATAAACAAATCATTTCAGTTAAAATAGCCGTAATTTACTGAGGTCCTACTCTTTGACACACGCTCTGAATGCTTTAAGTTAATTATTGACTTGAGTTTTTAATAATAAAATTGAGAAGTACTGATCTCAGGTGGCCTCAGCCTGCAGTGGCTTGAAGCAGGATTTCAGTTCCCAGCCTGAGATTGAGTTCGGGCTGCTGCAGTGAGAGCGCTGAATCCTGGCCACCAGGCCAGTAGGGACCAGGGACCAGTGGCCAGTGACAAGGCTCTGGCCTGTCACCTGTGTAGCAGTGAATTTTCACATAGAGACGGAAAGTAGTGAAACAAGTGAAGTGTCTATTAGGAGGAAAAAGAGTATGTGTGGATAGACACACAGGTGGGCTCAGAGAGAGTTGCACCCTCATGGTCATCTGAATCACATTTATCGGGCATGTCTTCTGGGTTTCCTTTGGCCAATCATCTTGCTTTGCCTTGTTCTAAGTCCGTAATTGGTATATCTCAGGGTCCTCCACTGTGTGCGTGTGCATCTCTTAGTCAAGATGGATTCTAGTGAAGAGGCCTATGGGTAGTTGACATCACTTACTATGTGGCGGTGCCCCCTCCTTTTTTGACCTTCAAGGAGCCTTCTGCACAAGTATCATCGGAAAGGTCTCCTTGACCTCAAGAATGAGAAATATGTGATCTCCATCTTTTATCTGGGCAGGGCTTAGCTTCTTTTCTCACTGTTCATATTGGAGTATCTCTCCACTGGGAACAAACTCCAGCTGCTCAGCCTGGGGCCCATCTATTTCCTGCCTCAGTACCTGTTGTCACGTGCAGTTCATCTAGATTAAAACTGAACTTAGAGGGATTAAGTCATTTGTTCAAGTCTGCATAATAAGCGATAGGATTTGAAGCAAAATCAGACTCCATAACCACTTTTTCCCCACTACATGTAATAGGTTTATGAATTACAAAACAGTGAGGTTAGTGCTATACAACAGGATACCACAGTTTTCCTTTGCTACTTATCAATACCGTAATAAAAACAATAGCTCCAGTTCATTGGTTACTTAGTCTGGTAATAGCAGTCAGACTTCCGTCAGGGGACCAAGGGTGTGATATGAAACAGGCAGACTTAGAGCAGTTACCTATGGTACTTCTCACAGCCTTGGAGCATGTGAGAAGTATGGTGGCTTTCCTCAGAAAGGACAAGGGACATCACGGGCACATCATTTCTGTTACCATGTTCTTTTTCATGAATACTTCTTGCATCTGAGTAAGGACACTTAATGAAATCCATTTTTAAAATGTTCTTGTGAAACAGAGTATAAATGCAAACTAGGTGCCACAGTAATCAGTGATGATAAAACATAAGAAAACAGAACTTATAAAATCATGTCAAGACTAAGAATCAAGAGAAACTATAGGGCTTCCTTGGTGGCGCAGTGGTTGAGAGTCCGCCTGCCGATGCAGGGGACACGGGTTCTTGCCCCGGTCCGGGAAGATCCCACATGGCGCAGAGCGGCTAGGACCGTGAGCTATGGCCGTTGAGCTGGCGCGTCCGGATCCTGTGCTCCGCAACGGGAGAGGCCACAACAGTGAGAGGCCCGCGTACCGCCAAAAAAAAAAAAAAAAAAAAAAGATAGAAGCAAAAAGGAAAGGCCAAAGTCAAAATTGATTCTTATCTAAAATATTCTAGAAATCAAAGAAACAGGGAACAGCATTCAACGAAACAATGAAGCAATGTTCAAAAATTTAGGTAGTGCTAATGTAATCTACTTCTCATTTTCAAAAGAAAACCATTTCAAATAATAGTTTGGCAGTTGTCAGACTAATTTTTTTTGCAATAAATGGTCTATAATGTGACCATTCAAACATATAACCTACATTTGTAAAAATACAAAAAAACTGAGGTATATGAAGCAATTAAGTGCCCATACCATGTGTCACTATTACACTAGGCAATTTGCTTATGTATCTCACCCTCAGTCACACTTCTTCTTCATACTCGAAGTTGAGGCTTAAACATGTTAAATTGCTCAAAGTAATAGAACTACACGATGTCATTTAAAGAATATGTGTGTATGTAATTTAATTTGACGATGTGTGCTATGGAGAAGGTAAAGGTATTTCACTGTATGTTCCTTAGATCATTTCTCACTGTTTGCAGCATGCACAGATTGAAGTATCAGGTTGAAGGGAACAGAGAATAGAAACTAGGTAAAGTCAGCGGTTACAGGGATTTCTGAACCACTGAAGTTCATGGAATTTGGTTGCTTTGGAATGAGAGCCTCTTATGGTTCTTATAATTTCCCAGACATAATTGCCAATTTTCCTTTAATAAAACTCTCAACTCCTAGTACATTTTCACAGCCCTTGGTTTATTCCACAGCCAGTGCAGATTAACTTGACTGAGTGTTTAAAGGCTCCTAGGGCTTGAAGCTGCTGTACCTACCATTTTTTTCCTTTCGATTACATAACTTTTGTCTTCTTTCTCTGTGAGGAAACTAGTTTGTTAGCAGCATTAAATTACTATTCTTTTTTTTAAAATTTATTTATTTTTGGCTGAGTTGGGTCTTTGTTGCTGCGCGGGTTTTCTCGAGTTGTGGTGAGTGGGGGCTACTCTTCATTGTGGTGCGCGGGCTTCTCATTGCAGTGGCTTCTCATTGCGGAGCATGGGCTCTAGGCGTGCGGGCTTCACTAGTTGTGGCTCGCAGGCTCAGTAGTTGTGGTGCATGGGCTCAGTAGTTGTGGCTCGTGGGCTCTAGAGCACAGGCTCAGTACTTGTGGTGCACTGGCTTAGTTGCTCTGCGGCACATGGGATCTTCCTAGACTAGGGCTTGAACCCGTGTCCCCAGCATTGGCAGGCAGATTTTTAACCACTGCGCCACCAGGGAATCCCCAAACTACTATTCTAAAAAGTGACTGAACTTTAATTAGAAAAAACTGAGAAGTAAAACACATCTAACACCAATATAGTAGATGTCCAATCCATGTAAGCTTCTCTTCCCGTTGTCCTTTGTTTTAGTTTTATCCATTTACTCATCTTGTATTCCGTTTACTTTTCCCAACTACTCAGAATTGTCAGTTTTATCATTCTCATTGAGTTGCAAACAGGGAAACTAAAGTTCAGCACAACTAATGAACCTTCCCATTAGGTAATGAGCCACAGATGAGAGCCTGAAGGGTGCTTTAGGGCAGTGCAACCCTGCCTTTGCTTAAGATGGACTTCCTGCTGGATAAGCAAAGAGATGCCACATTTTGGAAGAGAGGGTGTTAGGATAGAATCAATTAAAAAGATATTTGTTTATTGACTTGCTTCCTAGCTATCTGAATTTTTAACTAAAAATAGGTACTATCCCTACTTTTCTCTCATTCTGTATTGAGATCTTGGACTGAACAGCTATCTTGTTTTTCATCTAAGAAATATATAACATCTGTATATTTTTTATAGAGGAAAGTATATTTTTTTCCTCTTCTGAACTCTGTCAAAATAGGCATATTTGTTTTAGCAAGAATAGCCAAGCTGCTAGACAGATGACACTATGCCTATTACAGTACTCAAGATTGGCTACATAATTTGAGTCATCTCCAATATGTTGCAAAAGGCAGGCACCTGGCAAGTTTAATGTCATCCATCTGATGTAATTGAACTTAAGGTTGGATGAGTAACAGTTTATTTCATCCTTAAAACATCATGGACACAAATGTCATTATATCAACAACAAATGCTGCTGTTTAAGTCTCACTATTTACATATTGTAATGGAGGGTATTTTTGCATAAAGTAGTCTTAACTATTAAGTAAAACTTCACTCTATTTTTGACTATTGATGAAAGTTATCTAAGTGGCAGAAGAGAAGAAATATGCCATCCATTATTCCACTACCACAACACGATTCTTCTGGATATATTCGGGTCTTTTGCTTCCCTTTTTTATATAGTGGAAACATTAATAACTAAATATTTTGTACTGATTTTTAAAAAAATTATATATCAAATACATTCTGTGTCTATTTTCTTAAAATTCTCAAAAGTAACATTACTGGAGTAAAGGACAAGACATTCTTTTTCACAAGCTTTAGGTATTACTACTTAGTTAACTTTTTAAAAATTTAGTGGTATAAGTCCATATTTATTAATAATATTTTTGGCCAATTGTATATTAAAATAAACATAAATGGGTCCTTTTCTGAAACAAAATGAAATTTCAATGACTGTTTTCTTTCCCATTGGAAATGTATGCAAATGAATAGAAAATTGATTTTAGTTGCATATATTCAGTTAGACCAGAGATAGATACATATAAACATTTGATAATAAAACCAAAACTATGAATTTTTTCTGAGCTGTAGCAAATGGGCAAACTATATAAAAATATGAAGCTTCACTGTTTAATGTATTAAAGTGTCTAATTTTTAGAAAACTATGTAACTTAAGCATGTTAACTGTTTTGAGTTGACTGTTTTCCCCCTTTGAGTCTTCTCTTATGAAGTAGGCAGAAGTATGGTTACCAAAGTACATTATCTTAGAGATCTGTAAATAATGTACTGCTTTCAGGAAACCTGTTATGTCTGTTATTAGGCAAGTTTTGTCAGTTCCAAAATATGTAAACTTTCCGTATTCTTATTTTACTCAGAAGTGTTTAACTACTAAAAATTCACACCAAAGGATACAAGACCAATCTTCCCCAGAACTTTACAAATTTATCTTTTGAGAACTAAAGAGTGTGTATTTGGGAAAAATTATTGAACAATCAAATTTGCAACTTAAAATAGTCTTCTGTAGATAATATGCTAAACTTTTTGAAAAGAATACATTTCTTGTGTTTAAATGCCAAACCTACTGATAAACTAAGTGCACTTGATCCTATTCCTACTCCATCTTTGAGGAGAAGGAAGATACGCACTTATTATAGCTTTAAAGACAACCAGTCTTGCATTATTGAGTGCTTTTTCAATAACCTAAGAGGCTGACTTTTCTCTCACAAGGACAGTGTAAAGTAAGTAGACTCTGAAGTTATGGAGACAACTACGGGGCTTTTTTCTTAGCAATAAGAAAGACTTATGATAAGGGATTTGTGTCTCTATAAAGACATTTCATTTGCTCACTGCCACCCAGTCCCCAGTATTAAGAACCAGTGCATGACCCATAAGCACTCAAATATTTATTTAATGAATAAATGAATATGTTATTCTAAATAGGCAAAATATATTCCTAATTTCCTAAATGAAATAAGCTCTTCCGTGTGTTATATATACAACTCTAAATGAATTTTCCCGTATTTTCAGTTTAAAGGAAGTTCTTATAAAATTGCTGTCAGTTGACCCTCACAGAGGTCACAAACCTATTTCCCTTCCTAGTATTCACAAGGTGATTAACTCTAAAGTGAATAATTTATTTCTTGGTAACAATCAACTTTAAATCATTAGGATTTCATGCATCATTCTCAAAGGGTAAGTTGAATATTAGTACCTCAGTAAGCTGAATGAATTATTGATACTAGACACGACAATGATGTTAGATAATACTTGAATTTAATAGTTTCAATACAACCTTTCTTTTACCATTAAGTTTCCTTGACTAATTACAGTACAGAAGAAAAAAGTTAACTCTATTCTAGGAGTATTAAAGGATAGTTTTGAGAACTATATCTCAAAACTATGCCATTGTGAAATGTTTGCCTTATTACAGGCAACACAAGGTCTGGGGCCTAGTGGTGTTATGTTTTCTAATTTTCTAGTGACTTCACTCTACTGAATTAAGCCTATATCTCTATCAAACATGTCATTTTCAACTAATTCTAATATTTAAAAAAACATTTTTCATTTGTGCCTACTAACATTTTTTCTTAGAATTTTAATTTTACCTTTTCCCAAACTAGTGCAACCAATTACAGCTTCAGATTTAGACTTCTAAATGCAATGACATTAGACATATTTTGCCACTGCATATTTAAGGCCACTTTTATGGTGTGAAATATTTATTACCTGGGAGCCATGAGATCACCCTGCAGGGCTATAATCCCAATTCAGTGATATGGTTAGAATCACTGTGTTGATAGATAGGACTCGCCCCCGAGCATATTTTATTTAAATTGAGTTGAAAAATTTTATATTCCTTCTCGATACATCCTTGATAACATCTAATGCTCTGTCAGCAGTGCCTGGAACGCTCATCAGAGATGACAGCTTAGGAAAACTGGATTTTCCCAGAGAGAGATATCCAATGAGAATATAGTTTTAATTTTGTCAACTTGAAATAGATTATACCAAATTGTTTTAATTGTATGCAAGACATCTGGGAGAATTTTGCTGCAGTCTAGGGAATCATATGCCATTGTGAAATGTTTGCCTTATTACAGGCAACACAAGGTCTGGGGCCTAGTGGTGTTATGTTTTCTAATTTTCTAGTGACTTCACTCTACTGAATTAAGCCTAGAATGCAACGACAGAGACTCTGCCGATATAAGCATTAATATCACATATACTTGCTTAAGCTTATAGCAACAAAAAACATCAGTTCATCAAACATGTATATGAACATATATTTAAATAGAGCAAGTTTAAATAAAGTGTGAGTGTACTTTTTATACAGCTTCCAACTACAGGTTCTGAAACAGCTGAAATCTAAACATGAGATAAGGCAAGGACCTGTGTCCTCCATATGTCTCTGATCTGGTTTGGGCTGCTAGAGCACAATACCATAGACTGGGTGGCTTAAACAATTAGCATGTATTTCTCACAGTTCTGAAGGCTGGAAGTATGAGATCAGGGTGCCAGCATGGTTGGGTTCTGGTAAGGGCTTTCTTCCACGTTGCAACTATCAATTTCTAGACGTATCCTCACATGGCAGGAAGAGAACAAGCTAGCTCTCTGGTCCCTTACTATAAAGGCATTAATCCCATTCCTGAGGGCTCTACCCTCAAGACCTAATCACCTTCCAAAGACCCCAGCTCCCAATACCATAACACTGGGGATTCAACTTCATATATGAGTTTTGGGGGAATAGAAGCATTCAATCTATAACAGATCTGTAGAATTATTACATACTTACCAAACTTGCTGCAAGCTCATTGCTGCATCACATCTATGGTCCCAAAAGTGAGACTACAAAGAGACATGATTTATTTCTAGAAGGCAGTTCCTAAGCCCTGGTCCACATATGTTTACATGGAAGGAAGAACGAGGAGAATCCCACATCAACAGATCAAATTATCTCAAAAGAGACCCTGGGAAAGGCTGAGCTCCCTGTATTCCATGCTTTCACCCAATCTCACCAGTTAGATAGGACAGTTGTCTTCTGTTGTTAAAGCATAGGTTAGGAATAGAGCAAAGACTGGAAATCCTTCTCCCATTCTTCATAAAGGGTAGAAATTCATACTTAAAAACTAATAGGGGGCTTCCCTGGTGGCACAGTAGTTGAGAGTCTGCCTGCCGATGCAGGGGACACGGGTTCGTGCCCCGGTCCGGGAGGATCCCACGTGCCGTGGAGCGGCTGGGCCCGTGAACCATGGCTGCTGAGCCTGCGCATCCGGAGCCTGTGCTCCGCAACGGGAGAGGCCACAACAGTGAGAGGCCCGCGTACCGCAAAAAAAAAAAAAAAAAAAAAAAAAATTCCCAAAAAAAAAAAAAAAAAAAAAAAAAGAAAGAAACTAATAGGAACACTGAAGGAAAAGAAAATGTTTTTCTCCAAAAGAAAGTGTAAATAAAAGACTGATGCATAAATTGTCCCTTTATTCTTCTGTAGTCATTAGCTAATACTCTGGTCTTTGATTTAGTGGCTTGAATTGAAATTATAATAATATAATTATCTAATACAACATAATTGTAAAAATGTAATACAACATACATATGAAATGTTCTATAAAGTATCCTTTTGATCTCTGCTGTTTTAGTAACTTGAGATTTATTATTTTATTATAATAAGTCTGCCATTAAAATGAGCATCATTTACTTAGTAGAAGAGAGGATCCTTTATTTTACTAGAGATTAAAAAAAATCTCAATCAGTTCCACCAAATTCTAATACTAAATGTGTGTGGGTGGAGAAGAATGAGGAAAAAGGATGTATGTTAATTCAGAAATAGAAAGGAGACAAAATAACCATTTTCTATTAAAAAGAGGTTGACTCTCTGGCATTCATTTCACCATAGGAAATCTGTAATCTTCGTTTTAGAGAAATTAATTGGTAGTAGTACTATTTATGAAGTGCTGTGTGCTCAGATCCTTGAAGAACTTTACTACCTTGTGTTTAGCGTCAGATGTCTAGCCTGGAGTGTTTCACACTTTTTTAGCTTTGTGATTCCATCCTCCCACTAGGTATCTGATGAACTGAAGTAGATAGCTCTGAATTTCAGCAAACTCAGGAGTAAGGTTTTATGAGTAGTATTAAAAAATAATTTAAAATGTCAATATTCAAAATGTCTCATACTTCATATACTTTATGTCTTCACTGACTACAGTGCCTGTGTATAAGGCTTAAAGGAGATCAGCGAAGGGACAATACATAACAACAAGAAGCATCCTCATCCCTGAAAGCTCTAACACCTCTCAATTTTGTTTTGTTTTTGTCTTTCAATGGTCATAACCTTGTCTGCCGGTCACTGAATTTCCATGGCAATTCTGGCACTTCTCATCAGAGTAAATTCTTTTTTCATTTGGCAGAATAGCATCTGATTAATAAGAGGTTGAAAAAAAAAATGTTTTCTGAAAAAAAAAAAAACTTTAAAAAATGACAGTGAGTACCATGCTACCATGTAATCGTTAGGTAAGTTAGGCAGATTACCTGATTCCTTACAGCTCTAAAATACTTTGCCTATGACATGTCCCTATTGAGAGTTTTACCTGTATCTTAGATATACTGAGTCAGCGCCTAGAGTCAGCTCTCACTAAATGTTTTTCCTCCACTTTGGAAAATAAGATCAGTGTCTAAAAAACCTCTGTAGTAATGTAGAAACAAGAACGGCACATGCCTCTTCAAAAGTAGCCTTTATTATCAAAATACTAGTTTGGGTCTTAGATGACTCATTCCTAAGATAAGAAATCAGGAATGTGTTTGGGGACAAGGATTGGAATAAACAATAAAAAAATCAATGCTTGGGCTTCCCTGGTGGCGCAGTGGTTGAGAGTCCGCCTGCCGATGCAGGGGACACGGGTTCGTGCCCCGGTCTGGGAAGATCCCACATGCCACGGAGCGGCTGGGCCCGTGAGCCATGGCCACTGAGCCTGCACGTCCGGAGCCTGTGCTCTGCAACGGGAGAAGCCACGACAGTGAGAGGCCTGCGTACCGGTTTAAAAAAAAAAAAAAATCAATGCTTAATGAAGAAGAAAATATTTCTGCTTATATTCCCTGACATAGTCTGGGTCAGGATGCATTTTGTATTAGAATTACTTATGATCTCAATTTCTTCCTTTGCCCAGGTTTCTGGCTACTCTCCAGAACTTTAAAAGCTGGATTGAATTTTAATATGTTATAAACTAAGTAGAAACTGTATTATTTCTATTTTGAGGTTTGTCCTAGTACTCTGGAAGCACGTCTGGCTTTCACTGGTGCTCAACAATAACCAAAATTCTTAAGAATGTGTTTTCTCTTGGCAGTTAGTTTCTGTGACTTGTCCAGTGAATGAGAATTTGGACACGAGTCACAAGCATGAACATCTTGTATTTAATCTACATGACTGCTGCCCTTTTTGCATTGCCTCTTCCTGAAGGTTGGCCTATTTAATGTTTTTTTTCCCCACATAAAAAGACAATGCTTAGCATTAGTTTGTGCTCAGTAAACATTAATTACCCCACTAGCCTTTGTTGGATTATTTTGTTAGATAATATAGTTTATTTCTTCTCACCAACTTCATTTAAAACATCTTTAAACAAATTGTATTTTGAAAGCAACATTACAATTTTTTCCTGTTTTTTTTTAATAGTAATTAACAATAACATTAAAACTCTTGGTATTTTTTTCTCTGCCAGGAACAACTTAGACAGGAAACGTGGGGTTTTTTGGTTTTGGTCCTTTTTGTATGCTCAGACTCTAATTCCTTGTTTGGGTTAGCTCTGTGGTACCATCTCTTGGCTTGCTGTGATTCAGTTGGTCTTCTCAGGGAGAAGGGGAATAAATGGGAAACTAGTAGCAACATGGAGGCAAATGATGACCCCGAGGATGAACCAATATCTGGATTGAACAGGAAGCCAGTCTATTGTAGGTATGCATCAGAGTCTGACAGGGAAGCAGGAGGAACGTTGGGGTGCTAAATGCTTCTTGGCTTTGTCAGAAGTCTGAGAAGTGACCTGAAGTGTCGGATCATCAAAGAGAACCATTAGGAAATGAATTGGAAAATAGCAAGAAGTGGGCTCAACTTCAGGGTGAACAGCTCTTATAGGAAAAAGATAGGCATGAGGGATACTGGCCACTGTTAGGGTAAGAGCGGGGATTCTTAGGGAATTAGTGCCCAAAGGAAATGGGTCATTCAGAGGATCCTCTTTCTAGTTTACCTAAGACAGTGCCTAATCACAAAGTTGTCATTCCATCTTTATTAATCATCCCCTTTCCCATGTTATATCAAAAATATAACAGTTTTCTAGTAAATTATATGCTCACTTTATATGATATCCAAGAAATAAGGAAATTTCTACCTAATAGGCTATGAAATTCTGTCTTTGGGAGGGGGGGTGGAAAGAGATATCCTGAAGTAAGAGTAAGATTTTAGGTTAGGTGAACATCTGAAGACTATTTCTAGACTTTATAAGTTCAAGGGATGGCATCGCTTTAAAGTCAACATAGGTTAAAAATTGTGTGGGTCCTTTGGAGCTGTACTGGACAGTTGAAGGCCCAGTTCTCCACCATTTATTGTTTGTAAGACCTTAGGCAAATTACATAACACCTCACTTCCTCAATTATTTTATATGCGGTATAACGGTAATAGTATCTATCAGTGGCGCACATTAAATAAGTCAGTGCTAAAAAGTGTACTTGTGACAGTGTGGCTGTTGCCAAATGAGGCCCCCTCTGGTTCCAGGAAATGTGCTACCTACAGATTTCCAGGTCTTCTTTGATCTGCTGGATTGAATTTGTCTTCAGGAGAAATTAGTAATAAACTAAGAGTCAGGCCTTTTACCAACAATGGCTAAGACTGTCTAAAGCACTCTTCAAATGTAAAGTGTTACATACTTATTTTTTGAGATTTTGATATCGTTTTGCTTTTACTACTTAAGAATAGATCAAATCTTAATTTTAAGTATCTTAAGACTAATCTTTTCTGTCTCAGCATCAAAATGTTTTCTAGAGGATTATATCTTTAATGATGTAATATAGAACTTTTTTTTATGTGTTATTATACCCAACATTTTCTTCATACTTATTTGTCCTTTTTTCATCTTTTGCTGGTTTTTCCATATGCCTTTTGTTTACATGGCCAAACCACTTGGTACAAAGTCTTTTCAAATCTTCCAGATTTTCTTAACGGTGTGAATCTATTTCAGGAGAATGCATGTTATTTTCCTCTCTCTAGGCGTAGAATCTGTTTTACCAGTTTTTTCATTCTATAATTATTACTGTAATCCATCAGGAAAACTTAACTACCTGATGAGTCCAGTAACATTGCTTAGTCTCTTGAAGCTTAAAGGTAATAATATAAAATATATTCTTTTATGTGTTTGGTACTCTTGAGCCCTAGCCAAGCCTTTCAAGATTTTTGTGAATTTTTCAAGCACTCTACGACCTCATATTATTAGATATTAGATGTTCTCCAAGATATTGTTATAAATCATGTCATTATTCCAGTCTCCTTTCCAGTAATATATATAAATTGAGATATATGTAGCAACTGGATATTACTAAACACTATACTTCATACTTCTTAAATTACACTTCCTTAACCATGCGTGATAAAAAAAAAAATAATTTCTAACCCCAGGGCATTGACTCATTTTATAGCAGCTATTGTCAGTAACAAATGTTGGTACCATTAAACACAATCTTCATTGTTAGAGCTACTTTCTCTTCTCTCTTCCTCCGTATCAGCCTCTTTATTCTTCCTTGAACAGAGTATGTTCCTTCCTTCTGGTTATTTGCCGTAAGCTACCTTCTCAGACGTTCTTCCCCCAGTTCATGTGGTTACTACCTCTTATCCTTCAAAAATGTACTCAAATATTACTTTCTCAAATTCCTTTACCCTATTTAAAATTGCAACCTGGCCCCCGCATCATATGTCCTATTACCATTACTCTGCTCTCTTTTTTCTACAGCATTTATTACCTTCTAATACACAACATTATTTACCAACTTATGTGTTTGTAGTTAATGTCTGCCCACCCCAGCCAATATGTAAATGCTAGGAAGGAAAGATGCTTGTTTTATTTACCAGTGTATTCCTAGTTTCTAGGTAAGGGGTCAGCAAATGTTTTCCGTAAAGGGCCAGATAATAAATATTTTAGACTTTGTGGTCCATCCAGTGTCTCAACTAAACTGTGCCACTGTGGCCTGAGAGCAGCTATAAACAATATGTAAATGATGGTGTGGCTGTGTTCAGATAAGATGGTATTTATCAGAAGAGACTGTAGGCTGGATTTGGCTATACTTTGCCATTAATGTCTGGTACATAGCAAGTTCTTAATGTGGAGTAAATGAAATAGATGTATTGGAATTAAATGTATTTAAAGTGTGAACATAAATTACTTGACAAATTTACCTCTTTCACCCTAAAATTTAGTCATTTCTTAAAATATTTACTCTGGCCTTACTGCCCATCTTAAATTAACAGTTCCTCAGTACATTAAAACTAAATATATTATATATGACAGTAACTGGGGTACAATAGAGTTATTAGAATTTTAATGAGCAGTGAAAGGCTGTCCTGGACCAGAAGATAGAAAAACCCTGAGTTTGAGATTAGCATGTAGTATGTTGGTTAGTTTCTATTATGTTTGTTGTCTGGGAATTATTTCTTCAACATTTTAAGACACTGATTTCCATACTGTGTGATGTTCTTTCTTACTTCAACTGTGAGAATAAGAGACTTTCCTATTTCTTGAGTTAGAAGTCAATCCAAAATAGTGGCAGTGGACTTGCAGCTGTTATTTCCTCACTCTGGAACGCATTTCTAAGCAGCAACACAAAATGTGACTCAGTTACCTGAAGGTGGAGAATTAGTTCACCATCTCATACATAAATGTCTTTTGAAATTCATTGGATCACTTTGTTTCTGCTTTAGAAAACTTCTTTATGTACCAAGAAATTTAAAGTGGTTGTGTGCCCATCCTAAATAGGGGTATGTGTGTTTGTGGGTAGAAACCCTTCAGAATGAGAGTGAACTTATGTCATCTTAAAGAGAGGAAAGCATCAGTTACCACAATGGAAAGTGTGAAAAATTTAAGTATGTCATCCATCCTCACAGAATCTGTTTGCTGTCTTTGGAATAGAACTATTTCTTGTGGAAATCTGTTTTAACATTGTTGTTGGAACTTGCCTATCTGAGAAATTAATTTCGACATTTAGATTATATCAAGATGCAGACTGAATGGTCGGTCAGTTACCTTTAGGAAAACATCCAGAATAATTGACCAAAGTGTGCACAGTTTAGAACTGCTACAAGCTATTAGGTTTTAAGTTTTAGAATGGTAATGTATAAAATACTAAGTAAAATTGTCAGAAATAATTCTGATCAGACCTGGGATGAAGGAATTGATTATTTTCTATCATATCAACGAAAGAGGTACTTATTAACTCAGTCAGATGTGGAAGAGAGTCCTTTACACATGAATATTATATTAAATTACATGTGACAAAAATTCTTTTGGCACAATTTTATTACATATACTTCAAAAAAATAAATATCCTGACATAATATGATTACTATGAGTTTTATTTTGGTTTAATTTTCTCTAATAAGGTATCTTTATTCCCTTTGAAGCTTATTCCCACATTTGTAACACACAACTTTACTGATTACTCATATTATAGCTATTACAGAGGTTTTATTTATTCATTAGTTTAATCAGTCATTCACCAAAATGTATTGAATGTTTACTTTGTCAGGGAATCAAAAGAGGAATAAGATATGATTCCTGTACTTAAACCATTGTAGTCTGTGGGAAATGTAAATATGTATTAGTAAATAAGGCATTTCAATTCAGTGAGGAATGCTGGGTCAGAGTGTCTATGGGCTGTATGGGCATGCGTCAGTGGTTCTGACAGGGAGACCTTTGGTTCTGACAGGGAGACCTTATCACGTAGCATCTCAGAAGTCTCCCTCTATCTCTTGCCCTTCCTCCTCACTACAAGTTCTTTCCTTCATCATCTCAAAATATTTTTGTATATCGCTTTTTCATTCTAGTGAGGTTTCGTGTATTAAATCCAAACTTTAAATATTAATTCCGTTTCTTATTTCTTATTTTTTTCTTGTTGAATACTCTCCATCTTTTTTTTTTTGGTTGGGAGGGGGCTGTTACGCGGGCCTCTCACTGTTGTGGCCTCTCCCGTTGCGGAGCACAGGCTCCGGACGTGCAGGCTCAGCGGCCATTGCTCACGGGCCCAGCCGCTCCGCGGCATGTGGGATCTTCTCGGACCGGGGCACGAACCCGTGTCCCCTGCATCGGCAGGCGGACTCTCAACCACTGCGCCACCAGGGAAGCCCTCTCCATCTTTTATATTAGGAACTTTTTATAGCTCCATCCACTATAGAATAATAAACATTTGCTTCACCAGGCTCAATCTTTGTTACCAGTATTTTCCTTTAGCTTTCTTAGTTTGACATATTTTAAATATAAACTTAGTTGGACTTCGAAAAACAAAGAGAAAAGGGAAAACGTAGAAAGAATTCCATAAAAATATAAGAGTTATCATTCAAATCAAATAGGCACTGTGGGCACCCAATGTTTTCATGGGTCTTTTTGTAACTTTTTTCAGATTTTATTTTTATTTGTTGAATGTTTTTTAGTTTCTGCCATGGATATGCAGCTTCTGTTTTCATTTTTTAATTACTCAAAGATCTTGACTGATAAATACTATGTCAGTAAATAAATATATCCAACAGTATATTCATTTTTCAGACTTGGCATATCATAGGCATATCATAATTATGTAAGACGAGCACTTACCTTTCTGATTATAAGGAAGTTTTGTGGATTTTTTTAAAGCAGATTGTTCTTTATGCTTACTGCACTTGTAACTTCCCTTATATAGTCACAGGAATTAATAACACATAACTGTATATTTGGTAAGTATAAATAGTTGATCCTTGCACACACTGCTTTGGATTGTATGGGTACACTTATACATAGCATTTTTTCAATAAGTATATACTACAGTACTATAGGATCCATGGTTGGTTGAATCTGCAGATGGGGAGCTACAGATACGGAGGGCCAACTGTCAAGTTACATGCAGATTTTCACACGCACAGGGTCTCAGCACTCCTAACCCCTATGTTATTCAAGGGTCACCTATACTATATGAGGTAGTAGAACTGATGACTCAAAAGGTGAATGTATAGCAACAGTGAGGCAAATATTCATCAATTGAGAGCATTTGTTACTTATACAGAAATTATAGCTGAAATCTAAGGGCAGAAAATAACCCTAAGATATAGAGAGCAGGCAGGGAATTATTTAAAAATTATAAAAGGGTGGTATAAATACATGGAGATTTCCTTTCTCCAAGAAACACAGTGAATGAAATTCCTTTTCTTCAAGCTTGACAATGTCTCAGAATTCTAAAATCTCTTCTCCTTTTCTATTCACCATTATTTATATGTCCAAGATTATTTAAAGTGACTTCAATTTACTTACAACTCATTCTTGATACTCTGAATTAACTCCCAGCAGAAGACCTAATAATGGTCAATTAACAGACCATGATATTTTATGGTCCATATGCATGGCCTTTCCTCAATATGGTAAATACTTTCGGAAAACATCTCAGAGGAGCAAAGTCTGGAGTAAGTAGCAAAGCCAAAACTCAAAAGGATTCTATGAACACATATAATAATCCTCAAGATTCTGACCCAAATTGGAAACACAGAATCAGAATTCTAGGTTCTTACCAAGGATTAGCACTTTGACTTTTTTCGCCAATTATTTTGTTAATTGTATTTATGGAGCCTTGCCTGAATTAAAAAGAAGTCTGTCCAGTCCTCTAAATGATCAGAATTTACCCTTGATCCAATTTAGCCTGTAAGAATCTATGCACTTGTACTACTGTCTTTTTTGTTTTGTTTTGTTTTTGACTACTTATGGAACTTTTTCCCTCTGATTTGACATTTACCATCATGCCATTCACTCGTTTACTCATTGAGTTAGGTTGCTTTTTAACTTTGGGCACTGTCAATCTTAAACATGTTTCTTTTTAAATTTTGATCACCCATTTAAATGTGCAGCCCACCTAGTAATTGTACATAACTATGTGGCATGCCTTTCTGCGCACTAATATTATTCTTCCCCTTTCGATTTGCGTAACTATCACTTCTTTCTCTAAAATTTTCAGAAATGTATTTTATCCCTTAACATACATAAAAACTTTGTCAAATTCTTTGAAACAATTCTTATCAGTCATGGTCCTGTCAATAGACAGACATCACACAGTAATTTGAACAGAAGTTGATATAAAGAATTACTAACGGTATTAGCAGATTCAGGTAATGCAGCATTAGCTAGTATATAAAAACTCTGAAGAATGCAGAAATAGCAGCTACACAGGGCAACCACTATTCCTAAGACTGAGATAAAGCAAACACCTAAGAGTCCACCCACCCCCAGGTTGAGATCGAGACCCTGTTGGAGAGAGCAGAGTTGGCTCACTGAATGGTAGAAAAGTCATTATGGTGCTGCACTGGCAGAATTTACTGGAAGTCTGCCCTCTGGTACTTGCAGGAGCTCTACCCTGTAGAGTGCCGGGAAATGCTGTTTGTTCACAGGGAGTGTCTTGATGGAGGCACTCTTCTACAAGACAACCTGAGAAGGTTGCTGGGCACATTTCTGGCCACTGGGTGCTACAAGCTGTCATGCACTGGGGGTCCTGGGCAGTGGGGAAGCCATGGTGCTGGGGAAGCTGGGATGCTTCAGAAACTGCCTGAACTCCAGGAGCCTGGTAGTGGAGAAGCTGCTTATATTACAGAAGCCTGTTGTAAGAGCCCATTGGAATCAAGAGGAAAAGCACCTTTCCCTGCCATGTCACCCTAGCACCTTCTACTGATAAAGTTTAACATTGCGCTAGCTGCCTAAGGAAGAATATTTAATGTCCCAACACCATTATTGCACAACAGGCAATAAAGGGTAAATTTGAACCTGAGACAATTGACAACTTACACAAAATCCTATTATGAACAAAAAAAAAATTAGTTGTCTTTGCTTTAAGTATATGTGACTTGCAGAGTAATCCACAAAGGCTTTATGTACCAAAGAACGGATCTTACTGCAGAGCAATTCATAGATAGGAAGGTTAAAGTTCCCTTTAGGTTCTGGCAAATGTAGTTATTTGCCCCAAGGCTAGTGATTTGAGAGAGACCCTAAGCTGCTTTTAAGATCAAACACCTGTCTTTGTGCAGACATTCAGCATGGCTTAGGGCAGGAGCAAGAGATAATGCAACTAGATAGTATAAAATAAAACCCAAGATTTTATCATACATAAAATCAAAACAACAGCAACAGAAGAAAACAACAAACAAAACTGAGGTCCCTCTCCTGCCTCTGTTCATATCCTACCACTTTACTGTCTGCTTCTCTATAAGGTTAACTTTTTTGATGTAGCAAAGAATGAAAGTTTATGCTTAGAAAAGATGATTTTCCTGTAACATAGTATGTCTTAGAGATGGTTATTTTTTTCTAATATAGCCTTTATTTTCAAGAATTTGAAAATAACAAATCTTAGGGGAAAAAGAACTCAGTGAACCATAGCAGTACTGCGATAATTTGCTTTACTAATTAATAAGTGCAAGAAAATCAGACAAGATATAATGTAAACAAAATCATAATTAAAAATCCAATTTAACATTTAAGAATGAATTATTTCTGATCAATAAGTTATTGATCCATTTCATAGGGCTACCGTGAGTTTTCTCTATGCTTCTGTTTTAACCTTTATATCTGAAAAACACTTTTAGTTATAGAGACCAATACCTATAAAGATCGTATTTCCTTAAGATTTTATGTATTAAAATGAAAACAACTGGGAAGTGAACATCCTGGTTTAAACTAAGTGTTTGAAAGAACAAGCCTATTATGTGCTCTGGGTAGTTCTGTGGAATAATGCAAACTGTTTCTAATTTCTCGTATTTTACTTTACATTTCACAAACGTCTGTCTCTGCATCAGTATGACTTCTATGGTTGTTGAAATAAGACTAATTCAAATTGGCTTAGGGAAAATGCATTTGCTAATGAAATCCAAAGAAAGCTATAACAAACCATGGCAAGGAAGAGGTGAAGCCCACTTATTCCACTTATACAAATCAGTAAACCCATCCATCTATGAGGTATTTTTTAGCTCTTGTAATCTGTACTGTCTTTCAAAAAGAAAGCCCAGAAAAGGGTACAGCATAGCTCCTGACCTCACTGAATATTTACTTCGGCTTAACAAATTCATAGTGAGGTCCTGAAATATTCTTTGCACTTCAAGGAGCTAGAGATGCAAAAATGAATGAGAATAGGAATCCAAATTCCTACAGAAATAGTAGCTGTTGTCCAGATATGATGGTTAGAAAATACTTCATGAGTATGTTGGGATTTAGTTAGGATATGAAGAGAGAATAGTCTTTAGTTACGTGATTGGAAGATTCACATTGGGCTAATGGTGTAAATTGACATACAGGTTCAGAAAGGATGTTAGGGAATTGGAAGTAAACAAGTTTGGCTAGAACACAAAGCCTGGATAAAGGCAGTGAGCTAGAAAGGTGCATCTTCCATGCTGGAGATGGGATACTAGACTTACTCAAAGTAGTTGTTTCACTCAAATTCTAAAAGGGAGGCTTTCAAGTGGTAGTTGTTTTGTTATTACTCAGATTATGTCTTCTTAGCAATTATCCACTCTATGCATAAGGTCATTGTTTACATTGCTGTTTTATTTTAGGGAATTGTGTGCTTCTTCCTGCCAGAGAATTACAATAAAATTTTTTAAAAGTCCATTACACAATGCTTCAGCCTACAACACGACTGAGTTCTCCTGGTTGACATCTAGCCCAAGGTCACAGCTTGTTCTGTGGTTATGCCCTCTGTTCATCAGGGAGCTTCCTCTCCCTCCCTCAGTTGTGCAGGTGAAGGCAGCCTCTTTACCCCTTTCTGCTGGCCAAAAAGGAACATTCAGATTTCTTATTTAAAAATTATTGATGTTCATTATGGGGTTGTTCCTGTTGTCTCTTGGATTACTACTTCTGCTTTCTTTTTCTTGAGATCTCACAGTACCATGTTGCCTTTTACCACTGTTACTGCTCACTCTATCCTTAGTGAAGATGAGGGACAAAGCATAGTTGCGGAAGCCCACTACTTATCCCCTGAATCAATTTGTTTTTAATTTTAATTTTTGGAATAAGTATAGCTTCTGGCAGGAATGTAGAGCTGTTAAACATAAGTATTTACTCTAGCAAGAATTAAGGCCAAAGGTGAAGTCTGGAAACAAGTTTAGGTATTAAATCTTACCAAACTGGTTTCTACTATCAACATTTTTTTTAGCACTTTTATGAGTTGCAATCATTATTCATAGAGTGTTTCAGTGATTTTTACTTAAAATTATTTTTCTGCCAGCTTCCTAATCCTAAAATATGTTAGAAAAATAATTGTTTTTTTTTCCCTTGGAGGTATGTGGTATTTATTAACTGACAAATATCTTTATGCTTCACTATCAAGTAGATGTCCATTCACTAACTCTAGATCTTGAAATGATAAGAAACAATTATCTGGGAACACTTTATACAATGGGAAAGGCAATGTTATTGGAGTCTTACAAAATTTAACGTTTATTAACTGTGGTATCTTAAATGTGTGAATAATATATTCATTCATTCATTCAACATTTTTTAGCAGCTGATTTATGTAGGAACTGTGTTAAGCAACAGCCAATGCAGAGAAAAGATAAAACATAACTTTCAGTTATTAATACATGGAATAAATATTTATAAGTTGAAGTGGCTTTTCCACTTCAAAGTGGTATCTGCAAAGTGAAATAAGGCATAAAAATCACATTTCTTACTTTGAACATATCTATAGTCACAGTAGCAAGAGAAAGTAATCTGATATCACTTTATAATTTAGAAATATGTTATTATGGCATTTAACCTATACAAGTACTCTAGAGAATTGATATATCTGTTACATTTTTCTTAGAGATGATTCTGCCCTATACATTTGCTTATCATCATTTCTTGCTATGGAAGGAAGGGAGAAAGGGAGAAAGAGAAGGAGGAAAAGCCATAAGAAAGTGTCTTTATATCAGATTGTGAGTAAAAGCCATCCACATGCAGATTTTGAAAAATAACTGAAAGGTGAAAAGAAATTTTGGAGTGTGTTCATGGTTTTCACAAAGTTATAGGACCCATTTGACGTTTATGTCTCAAAAGAGAAAGGTAATAATGAAAAGTGAAGGTCTAATTTTCCTAGTTTAATATTTGAAGTAGTAGAAGTGACCAGTAACCAGGAAGAAATCATATAATATAGCACAAAGAATATTGGACCAGATCTAGTCCCATCCATGACACACTGTTTTTGAACTCCACAGAATTCACTTAATTTCTCTTTTCCTAAAAATTCTCATGTGTAATTTCAGTCTCCTAGGAAAAGGTATGAAAATACAGTTCCAGTCATTTTAAAACAAATTTCACATTGAACAAAATGTTATAATAGATTCACTTACAAGTGCAAATTTTTAAAAAGTATATTGACTGCCTATCTTCATCCCTTTTTTTGTGGGGGAAAAATGCTCTTTCCTCTAATGTAACTTCATCACCCATAAAACAAATTTTAGGGATTTCTGATTCATGTAAATAATCAGAATTTGTGTTTAATGGTGTTCCTTGAGATACTTGTTTGTATGATTGTTTTCATGCTATTCAAAGAAATAATAATTGGGTAATTTTCATAAAATTTAAGCTTCAATTTTATTTTTCTCCCTGACATTATTGTTCATATAACTGTTCTTTGCAGTAGTTCTCAAATCATTTTTCTTTACCATATCAATGTGGTATAGATATTATTTAATCTAAAATTCAGCAAGAGATTGAGTTAGGGTACCAATTCTAAACTTCTGTTTGACATGCTGCCTTTTTAGAATCTGTACACACTTAAGACTTGTTATCAGGTTAGAAAGTAACTGAAGTAACATTGGATATTTGTCCTTATTAAAATGAATGCATATTTTTAACAGATTTCATTTCATATACATAGTTTAGCCCTCAAATAGGTAAAGACTTCATTAAGGTAGCTGTATTTTAAAATGTGATATATTTGTAATCAGCATTGAATTTGAAAAATAAATGCTACAATAGGTTTGAGGCAAGAAAATGTGAAACTTTGCATCAAAGTTAAAAGTCTTGTACTTTAAAGAGTATTATCAAGAAAGTGAAAAGACAACCCGCTGAAGGAGGCAAAATAGTTAGAAATCACACATCTGATAAGGGACTTGAATCTGGAATATATAAGGAACTCTTACTATTCAGTGATAAGATAACCCAATTTTAAAATGGGCAAAGGTTTCTCAATAGAGGATATACAGACGTCCAATAAGTTTATGAAAAGAATGTTCTACATCATTAGACATTAGGGAAATACAAACGAGAAGACTTGTCAGCCACTAGAATGCTATAATAAAAAAAGATGGGCAATAACAAATATTGACAGGGAGCTAGAGAACTTAGAATCCTCATACATTGCTGGTGGGGATATAAAATAGTACAGCTGTTTGGAAAACAGTTTGGCAGTTTCTCAAAGTTAAGTATGTACTTACATGTGAGCCAGCAGTGTATTCCTAGGTTTATACCCAAGAGAATTGAAAATATATATCCACAAAAAATCTGTACATGACGTTCATAGCAACATTATTCATAATAACCAAGAGTGGAAATTACCCAGGTGTCCATTAACTGAATAGATAAACAAATGTAGTATATCCATATAGTAGAATGTTACTCAGCCATAAAAAAGTTATCAAGTACTAATACATGCTACAGCGTGGATGAAACATGAAAACAGCTAAGTGAAAGGAGGCAGGCACAAAAGGCCATATATTGTTAGTACACTTATATAAAATATCCAGAATAAGCAAATACGTACAGACAAATTAATTAGTAATTGCCAGAAGATGCGGGAATGAAGAATAACAGATAGTGGGTGTGGAGTGTTTCTTCAGAGCAAATAAAAGGCTCTGGAATTACATAACTCGAGATGATGATATTTGTATAACTGATTTTACTAAAACCCTCTGAATTATATACTTTGAAAAGGTGAATTTCATGGTATGTGAATAAAAATAAAACAGTTACAAAATAGGAATAATAAGTGTTTTTGAATTGGAATGTGTGCCATTCAGGAAACAAACAGGATACAAATTTCGAAAATAATCCAGAGGGGTAAAATTTAAAAAGAAATTAGGCTAGATTTTTCAGAAACAGAAAACTCAAAGATTTGCAATTTTTCAGATATATTATTGAATGCAGAGTTGTCTACTAATAATATGAGAAGTTAAAAAAAAATTTGAACTAAATGAGAAATCCAAATGCTAAGCACTGAGGGATGTAATGTGTATTTAAATTAGTCCCTGAAGGGTTTGTAACTTATGATTTTAATGAATAGATTTCAAAAGCAATAACACAATATTATCATGTTGACTGATTAATGTTCCAGTGTTGACATGCAGCTATAGAATTATTCTACTCATTTAAAACTGAGAAGTTACATTTTACAATAAATAATCTTAAGTGTATACTTAAGAGGCTTTGCAATTATATTTTAAAAACACACTGATGGGGGCTTCCCTGGTGGCGCAGTGGCTGATACTCCGCCTGCCGATGCAAGGGACACGGGTTCGTGCCCCTGTCCGGGAAGATCCCACATGCCGCGGAGCGGCTGGGCCCGTGAGCCATGGCCGCTGAGCCTGCGCGTCCGGAGCCTGTGCTCCGCAACGGGAGAGGCCACAACAGTGAGAGGCCTGCGTACCGCAAAACAAAACAAAACAAAAAACAAAAACCACTGATGTAGTGGAATAGGTTGTTTAGTACTTAATTTTAATGAATTAGTATCTTTTGTTTGAAGTCAGAGAAAATACAAAAAATTAACCATTTAATTAAGTGCCAATAAGAAACATACAATGAAACATTTTTACAGTTATCACAATTGGATTAACTTCCAATTTACAATAATAATAATTTTACTTTGAATATTTTGAATTTCTAATGCACCTTGTGAAATACCATGTCTCATTTGACCCTCACAAAATATGTGAGATAGGGCACATAGCTATCATTCCTCAATTTTTACCAATGAGGAAAGAGTGAGATTGTAATAAGTCATCTAACTATGCAATCTTAGATTTAAAGCCATGGTGAAAACCACAGTTACAGTAGTGTTGGTTGAGCAGTGGTGTTGGTGGGATGCGAAAAGAGTGGGATGATGGGGGACTAATAGTCAAGAATAATGACTCGATTAAAAACTAGACGGGGAGCAGGTAGTTCAGAATCAGGGAAAAAATTTTAATATAAATGACCTACTTAACAATTATTAGACGCATTTCTGAGCACATTGCCTTATTTCTGTGAAGTACAATTTAGCTTTTAAGAGAGACTAAAGAGGTTCTCGGTGTAAAAATATATACTATCAATTAGACTGTTAACCATATGTACTTAAAACGTGTCTGGGCTGCTGCTATGTCCCTAAGACTAATAAATAATTATGTAAGTTAGAAACTACATACCATATGGTCCCTCTTCTCAAATGAAAGTCAGTTACTCTCTAATGAAGCATTTCAGTCAAGCATGTTGGCTGTTGCCCCAATAAATCAGAGCTCATTTCTTCTTGGGAATGACAGCTGATCTAATGGTAGCCCTGATTTTTGATGCTCCCTCTCATACCTTACGTGATTCTAAATCTAATTCTACACTTTTAAGACAACAGAATATCCCAGTACAGTGCTGTTAGCTCGTTCTACCAAGCATGAAACATCCCTTGCTATCTCAGGATCATGTGATAGCACTTATACCTTACTGCAAGCATCGAGGCATTCCCCAATCTGATCCTATCTTCAAAGTGGAAATCAGACAACATTCCATGAGGACATAAAAGCTGTTCTTCCACAACTAATGTCGCAGGATAGAGATGAGCCTCAATTCTGTGTTATGCAGCTGGGCTCCAAGAAGGTACAATTAGTATTCATCATATCTATGTTCTCAGTAAGCGGGTCTGGTTTGGAATGGAGGCCACTGTTTGCCACATCAGTATCTCCTCTTTCCCTTTTATTATTAAACTGTAGATTTAGCGCACAGAAACCTGACATCTTATCTCCCAACCCTTATTACTGGAGTACAATATTTTTGCTTTTTAGGGATTACCTGGAAGTAAAACTTGCCCTTATTTAATTTACCCTAGAAATTATTTTATTAACTTATTTTTTCTTGTGAGGTGCAGATAGTGAGTTCCTGAAATATTTAAGCATATATTATTCACAGAAATCATTGTCTTCTCATGCCTCACTGATTCAATAGCTATTTTCTTTTTCAATCAAATTATACTTCGACTTATCACATCTCATTAACTATTTATAAGAATAAATGTGATCATGTATATTCCTCTTTTACATCCTTTTTCCTTCCCTTATCCCTCATTTATCTTTGTATTTCTTATTTTTCAACCAAGTTCTTAGTCATTTTTAACAATTTAGTGTAATTGTAATTTTTGTTAAATATTAGCTACTGTAACTATCATAAATAATGCTATACATTTGAGGGTTGTAACATACCCAATCAGAAAAAAAGAATGAGTGAAAAAGAAAGGAAGGGAGGAAGGGGATAAAAACTACTATATAAACTTTCATTTCCCGAAACTTGATATATATATTTCGCTTACTCTGAGTAGCAGAATTGTAGCTCCATGTAACAATCCTTTGTAATTAAAGCACCAGTGAATGCCCTTTTGCACTTAGGTGACCAAGAGAATCTCATCCGGACCAGGCTGCTTCTTGTCTTGTTCACCTCTGTTTATCTGTGTCTAGTGAAATCTTCTCTCCTGCAGTGATCTATGTGGGGATATCACTTTCTTGTATCAGGGATCTTAGTCTTCTTTTTCTACTTGTAAACTTGCTTCTAGTTCACCCCACTAGTTTTCACAGGCTTGCTTCCTCCCATTTTTCCCACAGACTTGTTTGCTTACCGTATTTCCTCCTTTGCCTTGATTTCAGTGTGTTTGCTTAATGCCGCCCTTCTGTTTGCTAACTGGAGTGTCCTGTACTTGTGTACTTTATGCTTCTGTGATAAACAGATTCTTTTATTCTGTAATTTTTGTCAGAAAAAGAAAAATTTGATTTGGGTTCCAAGTGAAAACAGATCTATAGATGCAGTAACACTGAAAATCTGTGAGAGCGGTGGAATTTTTTTCCTGATCATTGCTGTTCCCACAACCAAGGCACAGTATCTGTCCCAGTAAATGCTTAAGTCTAATCTGTGACAGGTCAGATGGGATACCTGTTCATGGCATGTTCAACACTCTTGTAGGCTACAAATATCACTGATATCATCACATAGACCATATTACAAAAAACTTATAATTAATGACACATTTCTATGACCTAGGCTAGGTATTGTCAAAAAAATTTGTCAAATACTAAGAGATACGTTTTTCCATATGCCACAAAACACTTTAAAGTTTTAAGACCCTAGGTTTTATTGTTTTATTTTTAATCTCAGCAACACTTTCTCATTTCGATGATTCCAATATATTCTTTTCCTTGTGAAGTCCTGTAAAATAGATGTTATTTTGTTGACATGGTAATCATAATACAGACAAGTCAGTTGCCCAAGTTCATAGAAGTATACCAGCAGGAATAGGCTAGACTGTCTTGCTACTCACTCAAAAACCAAATGCCTTTGCTATAGTTATGATTAAAGACACAGAATAAGGAAGATAGTATCAAAAATTCTCTTTAGAATTTCCTTTAAGGTTATTTCATTTCAGTTTGACATAGTTTTATTTGGTCGGAGCTGACGTTTGGAGTGGTGGAAAGATAATTTCACCTCCAATCGAACACTGATTTATACTAATTACAGGTTAGGAAGTCATGTGACTGCAACAGCTGGACAAACATCACGCATCTAAGGAGATTTTAAAATGTGTACCTTCATACTCCGATGTGTCTGGTATCTTTACCAGCAGTTCGCTGTCAGTGTCTGTCTAGTTAGCTAGTAGACATGGTACATCAATAGTGATTCAACTTCTCTCTCTAGCTTCATACCCACCTCTTTTTATTGTTTTTCTGCCTCTCTACACAGCTTTCAGTGAAAGACACTGCAAGCCATACATTTAATGAAACTTCTAGAGGACAATTAAAAAAACATTAATGCGACTTTATCTTACTTTTCTTTATGTCCTCATCTTCCCTCCACACACACACTACCTTCTTCTTTCCCCATTGTTAGCCCCTCCCTTGCCTTTGCTTCTTGCCAATGGCTAGTGATGCTACCCTACGCAACTGCGGGTAATTGGGAATCATTTGCTAATGTGATTAATTAGCTTGGAGAAAATATTTGAGCATGTTATAAATGAGTTGGTAGTTGAAGCAAGGAAGCAAATTACAAAGGTAAAGAGGCATTAATCTTATTTTACAAAAGGTCTTTATGCTCCCTTTCCAGAATAGGGTGTCTTGCATATGAAAGAAAATTAACATAAAAGAGCAGTGAGGTTGTTTGTACAGGTAATAGCCAAAATCTGCACCCACAATTTGGAATCAAATCATTGATCCCCTCCCACCTTTTCAAATACCTTTTGTTTTTCTTCAGACAATCCATCAAATGTATACTTGTTGCCTAGAAAGTTGAATCTGCTACATAAGAAATTACCTAATAGGTGGAAAGGCTATAGACGTGCAGTTTCTTAAGATGCCTGTAGCTAATCAGAGTTTACATAGGATGAATACCATTCTCACTTCCTCGTTTTTTCTCACCTGGTACACTCAGTTAGCTGGGGTTCTTCCATTTACACACGATTCCACTTCCACTGAATTCTATTCAGTATAGTTTATCCCATCTACAATACTTTTGATGGCTTACTATTGCCAATATGTGAGAGACTTAACAGGCAATTCATAACCAAGCCTCTGAATATCTCAGTAGTATTATACCCCTAGCATAACAAGCCCACAATAAGGAACAAAGAAACTGAATTAAGTGTACAGCTAATCATCTCTGAAATGTTTATAAATACTTCTTTTAATAAATATTAACTATGGATTTTATTACTGTAACCTTTCGGAATGTAAAAAGTTTGTATTCCAAATACCCAATCAGAATTAATTTTCTTAATTTTTGAAAACTAAAGTTTCCAAGTTTATATTCATATTTCATATGTCACTTTTAATTGACCCATTTAAAAAATTTTTATATTTAAATAGACCTAATTTTCAGATATCTTTATTAACTTGATTTTTAAATATTGGGTTATAGTTGCTTTACAATGTTGTTTCTGTTGTACAACAAAGTGAATCAGCTATATGTATACATATATCACCTCCCTCTTGGACCTCCTTCTCAGCCACCCCCACATCCCACCCATCTAGGTCACCACAGAGCACCAAGCTGAGCTCTCTGCACTATACAGCAGGTTCCCACTAAGCTACCTGTTTTACACATGGCAGTGCACATACGCCAATCCCAATCTCACAGTTCATCCCACCCAGCCCCCCCGTGTTCACATGTCCATTCCTTATGTCTGAGTCTCTATTCCTGCCCTGAAAATAGGTTCATCTGTACCATTTTTCTAGATTCCACATATATGTGTTAATATATGGTATTTGTTTTTCTTTCTGACTGACTTCCCTCTGTATGACAGACTTTAGGTCCATCCATGTCTCTATAAATGACCCAATTTCATTCCTTTTTATGGCTGAGTAATATTCCATTGTATTTATTATTTTTATTCCACAGCCTCTTGTAACTCAAGGAGGCATTTTTGACTGGATTAACACCAGCCTCCCAGATAGTGATGAAATAATTATTGTCTTTATTGGAAGGTGAAGTGTGTGTGTTTGAGTTTTAATGAATAAGTATAGACATGAAACTTCATATGGTAAATTAATAGCAAAGGATAGAAAGTTAGACTTAAGCAAATTTGTACATTGAGATTTTCATGTCAGTGTAAGAGAGATGGTGGGTGAAGGTGCTTAACTGAGCATGTCACTTCATTTGGAAATGGCTGAAATTTTAACAATGTATATGTGTGTGTGTGTGTGTGTGTGTATATATATATATATACTTTCAAACAGACTCAGGAATACTGAGAATTTTCTTCAAGAAAAAGAATCAAGTTACTATTTTATATATCAATTTCTGTGATTTCATGTTGTATTAATGGATTAAAAAGTTTGATCAGTATGATCCAGTTTCTATAAAACCTTAAGTGATTATTGCAGCCTTCGTTGGTCTTTCTCTCCTATAATTTAGCAACTAATTTTATGGTTGTATAGTATACTATCATTGTATCATATGTTAATTTTTACCTCTTTAAATGGCACACCTCTGAAGTATATATTCTTTTGTCTTTCCCACAGGGCTTACATAAATCCTCTGCACATAATGCTCATTCAATAATTTCTTCTTAATTCAAACTGTAAACAACAGCTCTTGATTATAAACTTCTTTGTAACTAGATCCTTACTGTAGCTCTTTTGTGTAATATAGTTAGTAGTCTAAAATTTTGACAAAAACTGAAACGAAGTATCTATTTGTTGTGATTTCCAAATTCTCTAGGACTCAGATTTCCTTAAAAGCTCTTTCAATTGGTGTTTCTGATTTTCATTTTTAGTGTTTAAATTCTTGTTAATACCAAATCAAAACCTTTAAAATGATATTTACCTTTAATATCCCATGCAGATCTCTAATGGCAAAAAACTAATACTCTGATGCTCAGATCATTTTTAATAGACCTTGCATGATTTATTATTCCCTTTGATCAATAATG
Organism: Neophocaena asiaeorientalis asiaeorientalis; assembly: GCF_003031525.2. NCBI lineage: Eukaryota > Metazoa > Chordata > Mammalia > Artiodactyla > Phocoenidae > Neophocaena > Neophocaena asiaeorientalis. The sequence continues at coordinate 17,805,525 of NW_020185337.1, read as the reverse complement.
TTGAACATGCACAGACAATATTAGGTACTAAGGCTATCAAATAAAATGAACACTACATGCCAAAGTGTAGACATGTGAATACGTTTTTTGGAAAAGAAAAATATGGCAATGGAACTGTTACAGCAAACATTTGCCATCAAATAACAAATGTTAAGCTAAAAATTGGAGCACCTTGACCTTCTTATACTGGATCTATTATTCTTTCAGCCCCTAATAGTGATAGATGTCAGAGTTTCAGTGGGCTATTGCCATATCTCAGATTTATCAAGATGTATTATTTAATAATTGGCTTTATTTCAATTCTATTTTCAAAAATGTAAGAAAACAATTACAGTGCTATGCTACTAAGTACGTTAATAACTGAGTTTTCAAACTTCTTTAATTTGTTTTAAAGGTGAAAGAGAATGCTGGTATAGTGAAAAGTGAATGATTCCTTCACACTTGACTTTCCTTCTATCTTCAACTTAAAAGTTAACTATGTACCTAGTCAGAGGTATTGAATAATTTGTTTCCTTCTCCCTTAAGTTGCTGTTGAAGCATTTTTTCCTCTTATACTTCCACTTATCTCTAGACACAGCTTCAGGTAGTATATTTAAAGTTACAAAAACATTTTCTTACAATATGATTACATAAATTCTTTATCTAGAAATACAGCTCATTCAAGGGTTTGTATTTGAAGTTTTTAAAATAAGCATATAAAACTAGTGGCTGTGTAGCAAACCTATAAAATTATTTTAAATGTTCCCTTTTTTCTTTATGTTTATAAAAATATTTTGTGTCTCAAACTAGAAGAAGATTTTCTTTCTATAAAGAAATCTCACCATGGTATTTTGATTCTAGTCTTGTAGATTGAGGCATTTGGCCAGGTCATCAAATGATCTAGGTCTTACCATCTGCTACCACCCTCAGAGAACTTGAGAAAGTCACTTCTTTAAGTACCTATTAATATCGTTATCTAAAAATGCCATAAAAATCAACAAATGCTTATAGCTGACTTTAGTTTCATCTGTTGATATTCTTTAAAGAAAATACCTTATCGTTTTTTTCCTTTGCTCATCATATTTAGGCACTTCGAATACCCAATGCCCCCCTCCCCACCAAAAGCTATATGTGTGTTTGAGTGTGTGTGTGTGTGTGTGTGTGTGTGTGCACGCGCGTGCGTGTGTCTATATATAGTGTTTTTCAAGATCTTGAGTTCTCTAATGATCTATGGCATGGAGCAGCCTATATCAGCTGAACCACTTGAGCAATTGTGCTGTAAGGCTGTCAAACAAAAGGGGACTTGATAAATGATTATCCTTTTGTCTTGGTGGTTATTAAATGCCTTCACTTTCATACAATGAGAAACTTGATAAACAGAATTGAGCCTCATGGTTAATGACATTTCCAAATTCTAGGATGTCTGTAAATAATGGAGGAACTTCATTATAAACAATGGTGGATAAAACAAAGAACCTCTCTTCTGACACATGAGAATAGATTACTTCACATCTCATCTGTTTAGAGAATGATGTAGAAGTCTATTCATTTATCCTCTGATATACATTTTTGGATAAAGGTGTTCTTTTTAAATCTGAAGTCCACATGGCTTAATACGGTAAAATATGTGACATTTTGTAGGCATTTTGTAGTACGTCTTACATGTCACTGTCGTGCAGTTACATAAAATATCAATTATTCCCTAAGGTATTCTGTAGTTGTAGATCATAAACTTTTTGCTTAAATTAAACATCACAGCTGGTTGCTTTAATTTGATGCATTATACCACAAATGTTTCAACAGCTTGATTAAAATGAGCCATACTTCAGATTCAGAAGAAGAGCGAAGGTCAATGCACATGAAGCCTAGTCATTTGCAAATTTTCTTTGGGCATATTAAAAAGCATCCTGTAGAATATAGTTTAATGGAATGTAACCAAACAAAATAAAACGGAGTAGACTATTGCAATAGTGTTTCACTTATGAAAAGCAATACTATAAATTCTTAATCTCATGACAGTGTTTACAATAGCACATTTAAAAACTCATGAATATTGTGCTTTGAGAGTGTTGTTTACTTCTTCTATTATGATAGCCTTGCCGGTTTCTTTTCAAACTTAAAGCATCATTAAATCTACAAAGGGAAGGCAATTAGTAGAAAAGAAAGACCAAAATCGTCGCCCTTATTCTCACCTTCTACCCAGGAAGCTTTCCCCCTCTCCCCCGCCACCCCCCCACTCAATTAAAAGACCAGAAAAACTGTCTCTTCACTCATTCTATTTGTACTCCAAAAGTCTTTAGCTAAGAGAATTGATATAATACTAATAAGATTATTATTCATTACAACAGAAACCCAATTGTAAAACTGTTGTAACTACAAAGGTGTTCTTCTAGCTCACAGCAATTAGCCCTAAATATTCTTGTCAAAACAAGCAATTAATAAACTAAAATAATTCCATCACTTATGATCAGAAAGTAAAGTCTCTCAAATTTTGTGTTGGCAACAAAATACACATAAAATTAGTGCAATAGGTTAATACTATGATATTTCAAGATTTTAAAAAATGTACGGACTTCCCTGTTGATGCAGTAGTTAAGAATCTGCCTGCCAATGCAGGGGACACAGGTTCAATCCCTGGCCCGGGAAGATCCCACATGCCGTGGAGCAACTAAGCTTGCGAGCCACAGCTACTGAGCCAGTACACCACAACTATGGAAGCCCGCATGCTCTAGGGCCTGCATGCCACAACTGCTGAGCCCGCATGCTGCAACTACTGAAGCCCGTGTGCCTAGAGCCCATGCTCTGCGACAAGAGAAGCCACTGCAATGAGAAGCCCGCGCACTGCAATGAAGAGTAGCCCCCGCTCGCCACAACTAGAGAAAGCCCACACACAGCAATGAAGACCCAACAGGACAAGAATTTAAAAAAAAAAAAATTTTTTTAAACTGTTACTTATTGATCATAAAATCGTAGAATTTTCAAGCTGAATGAGAATCAAAAGGTATCTAAGAGAATTTGTTCTCAGCATCATCTATCTAATCATCATCTCTAGGTTCAGAAATATTAGTTGTCCCTAGTGTGTAACTCCCTTAGTATGACATTTGGAGCCCAGTCCAATCTCATCCATGTGTCACTAAACTATACTCCGTTACACACTCTGATCTAGCCTGTGTGTGTGTGTGTGTATGTATGTGTATGTGTCTTAGACGATATTTTGAATACTCTTCTTCCTTTGAACACAGTTCCATTACTATCTCTTCCTAGAATTATCCTAAATTCTTTCTATCAAAATGAACTCTTCCTTTATTGGTGTATCCACAGATGCCTCATGACATATAGATGAAGACCTTTCTCTGCTTACAGTTACTGATTTAATCAGAGTTTGGAACTACAAGTTAGAAGTTGCTCAGTGCAGCCTTGATTGTCTTAAGGAGGTCAGGACGTGTTCTCTGCTCCTAATCTCTGGTCTTTTCCCAACTCTCCTCTGGACCAGTATTTCTGGAGTTGATTTCAGCAGTAGCAGTAAATCTGCCTTACTTCACCTCATGTCACCTTGCCTGATACCTGGAAGAAAGTGTAATCAATTGAAAACAATATGACATTTATAGTAGAGAAACCCAAGTCTTGTCATGCCTCCTGAGTTTGCATTTACATTTTATTTTGGGGTTCCTCTTAGCCCCATGCCCTTAAATACATATTAAGAGCTCTTTCAAGATATTACTCTTTCCTCTGTGGAGATGCGTATGTACTCTGGACATGGGTATTATGGGTTTGAATCTCAGCTATGTCACTTAGTTCTGTGAACTTGAATAAGATAGTAAAGTCATCTGTACCTCAAATTTCTAATGTGAGAATTAGAATAAGGCATAATAGTTGTGGGAATAAAATAAATTAGTAATTGTGAAGCATTTAGAGTACCATATAGGTTTCACTAGCATTGGCATTTTCTTAGACCTGAAAGCCATTTCATTTCCTTTCAGACATAACCCAAAATGATGCTTTCAAAAAAAGTATTCTTCTTCCGTATATCCTCAATGGCATTACCTCCACAGGTTTTGCTTTCTCTATAACACTTTTTTGTCATGGTCATTCAGTGTGTTTGAGAATGTATCCTGTCACATAGTTACAGCCTAAAATCCTTCATTTGGCATAGCAGGGCAAATTCCTAGGTGTGAAGGCATCCCAGTTAGAGAGTTAAAATATTTTCTCATATTTTCATTTTAATGGACTCTTCATTGTCCAAATTAAATGACTAGCGTGGGAACTTCAGGCCTCGAAAAGGTGATCGTCAAAGGAGTTCTAGCAGTGGGCAGCGGATTTCCAGATGACAGTATGTTGCCCAACATTGAGATAAGGTCTGCTCTTACGTATGCAACAAAAGACACTAATAACACAGCTGAAGCCTCTGTGAGCTGTTAGCCAAGAAGGCTCTTGGCAAGGGCTGCTGATAAGAGACCTTGATTTTAACAGCCATGATTTGCTTCTGGTTACCATCTTCTTTAAAGGGTTCCAAGTTTATTCCATTTTGTGTGGATTCAAATGTGTCTTTGGGAATAAATCGTAAAAACATTTTAAAAGAAGTAATGGCATATTTCCAGAGGACACAGAGGATGTCTTAATGGTTTTGTTTTTATTTAAAATTAGACATTTTATAATCTTATACTTTATTGTGACTCAGTATATTGTTTCTGCAATGATATAAATCTGTGAGGGAACAATTGTTTAATTTACTAAATTTCACTGTTTAATTTTTCAGTTAGAACTCTTGGTTCAAGCTAAGCTGGTTTTTGACATTTATCATTTACTGGCGATTTCTAATTCCAAGAATGAATAAATGGTTTAACATTATTTTTGCAATCAAAAAGTAAAGCTTCTGTGAGAAATTCAAATAAGTAATTAAACCATTAATTACAAAAAAATGAAACTATGAATTTACCTAATTAGAGTTACTATTACATATATAATTTCCATCAATGTTTGCTCTAAAATCTTTATTCCAGAAACTATTATTTAATGGTCTTTATTAGAGTCTTGACAAGACTTTTTTAAAATTGAAGTATAGTAGATTTACAATATTGTTAGTTTTAGATGTACAGCATAGTGATTCAGTATTTTTTTCAGATTATATTCCATTATAGGTTATTACAAGATAGTTAGAAGATAATGGTATAATGCTCTGTGCTTTATGGAAGTCCTTGTTGCTTATCTATTATATATATAGTAGTTTGTAACTGTTAATCCCATAGCCCTAATTTGTGCCTCCCCCTTTCCCTCTTCCCTTTGGTGATAACAAGTTTGTTTTCTATATCTGTGAGTCTGTTTGTATATACATGCATTTTTATTTAGTTTTTAGATTCCACATGTAAGTGATGTCATAGCTCGTGGCAGTTTTTCATTAATTTTTATGGCTGAGTAATATTCCATTGTGTATATGTATACCACACCTTCTTAATTCATTCATCTGTTGATGGACACTTGGGTTGCTTTCATGTCTTGGCTATTGTAAATAGTGCTCTGAGCACCGGGGTGTATGTATCTTTTCAAATTAGTGTTTTCATTTTTTCAGATATATACCTAGCTTAGTTCTATCCATCTCATTACAAATAGCTCAATTTCATTTCTTTTTAAGGCTGAGTAATATTCCATTGTGTATATGTATACCACACCTTCTTAATTCATTCATCTGTTGATGGACACTTGGGTTGCTTCCATGTCTTGGCTATTGTAAATAGTGCTCTGAGCACCAGGGTGTATGTATCTTTTCAAATTAGTGTTTTCATTTTTTCAGATATATACCTAGCAGTGGAATTGCTGGATCACATGGTAGTTCTATTTTTAGATTTTTTAAGGAACCTCCATACTGCTTTCCATAGCGACTGCACCAATTTTACATTTCCACCAAGAGTGTACGAGGGTTCCCTTTCTCCACATCCTCACCAACATTTGTCATTTGTAGACTTTTTGATGACGGCCATTCTGACAGGTGTGAGGTGATACCTCATTGTGGGTTTGATTTGCATTACTCTAATAGTTATTAGTGTTGAGCATTTTTTCATGTGCCTGTTAGCCATCTGTATGTCTTCTTTGGAAAAATGTCTTTGTTTTAAAGTTATTTTTTTTTGATGAGTATTTCTATTCCCCACTTTCTCATTATTTGTTTGCATCTGTTTCCATACCCTCACTTCCAGTCTGTGTGTGTCTTTCACCCTGAAGTGAGTCTCTTGTAGACAGCATATTGAAGGGTCTTCTTTTTTTTTTTTAAATCCAATCAGCCATTCTTTCCATCAGAGCATGTAGTTCATTAACATTTAGTGTAATAAAAGTTAGCTATGTACTTATTGCCATGTTATTCCACACTTATCAGTCGTTTTTGTAGTTAGTTTTTGTTCATGTCTCTTTTTTTCCCCATTGTAGTTTGATTTTCTTTTCTAGCATGCTTGGGTTCCTTTCTTTTGGGTTTTTGTGTATCTATTGTAGATTTTTGACTTGCGCTTACCATGGGGTTCATATATGTTGACCCATAACTATATCTACTTTAAACTGATAGTCATTTAAGTTTACGTTCTAAAAGATCTACATTTTTTACTCCACTCCCCCACATTTTGTGTTTTTGATGTCATATTTTACATCAGCATGCTTATTGCTTTCCTGTTTGTTGTAATTATAGTTCCTCTTACCATTTTTTTAATCTAAATACATACTGGCTTATTTAAGTGATCTTCAATTCTTAATATACATGTGCCTTTCCTATTTGGATTTTCCCTTTTGTATAGATTCCTGCTTCTTTTCCATTTAGAGAAGACCCTCAACATTTCTTTTAGGGTAAGTTTAGTATTGCTGAATTTTTTTCAGTTTTGCTTATCTGAGAAATTGTTATCTCTCCTTCTACTCTAAATAATAATCTTTCTGGGTAGAGTACCCTAGGTTGCAGGTGTTTTTCCCTTTAGGACTTTGAATATATCATGTTACTCTCTTCTGGCCTACAAAATTTCTGCAGAGAAATCAACTGATAGCCTTATAGGAGTTCCCTCATATATGACTTTTTTCTTCTCTTGCTGCTTGTGAAATTAGTTTTACCTTTAATTTTTGTCATTTTACTTATGGTATGTCTTAGTGTGGGTCTGTTTTGGTTCATCTTGTTTGGGACCCTCTGTGCTTCCTGTACTTTAGATATCTATTTCCTACTTTAGGTTTGGGAAGTTTTCAGTCATCATTTCTTCAAATACATTTTTGACCCACTTCTCTCTCTCTTCTTCTGGAACCCCTGTAATGTGGATATTGGCATATTTTATATCATCCCATAGATCTCCTATGTTACTTTCCTTTCTTTTTTTTTTTTATTTGTCTTTCTGTCTACTGTTCTGATTGGGTGATTTCCATTATTCTATCTTCAAGATCACTTATACATTCTTCTCTGTCACTTAGTCAGCTTTTCATTGCTTCTGTGGTGTTGTTGATCTCAGAAATTAACTATCTATTTTGATTAGGTGTTCTTTATAGTTTCTGATTCCTTTTTACCACGATCTATGTTTAGATCAATTCTCTTTAATTCAGGCAGCATTTTTCTTACCAACTTTTTGAACTTGGTGTCTGGTAAACGGATTATCTGTTTCATTTATTAATTTTTTTCAGGGGTTTTCTCTTGCTCTTTCAACTGGGAGTAGTTCCTCTTCCTCTTCATATTATTTAACTTTCTCTGTCTCTGTGAATTAAGGTGAAACAGTTATCCATTGCAGGCTTGAAGGGGTGCTTTTCTGTGGGAGTGTCCCTTTATAGACTGCATGTGTCCATTGTCTTTGGTGGGAGGGCTGGATTTGACACGGACATTAGCTGTGACTTTCCTCACTAGCCACTATCACCTTGATAGTGGGTGTGGCTAGTGTTGGAGGAACTAGAGACTGCACATGGTGTGAGATGGGACTTCCTCTCTGCTCAGTGGTAGTGGCCACCCTGTCACGGGTGGGGTCTTCTCCCAACTTGTTGAAGTGGAAGCCCTGAGGGTTGGGCTTGAGCTGGCTCTGTTTCCTTTAAGGGTGTGATTTTGCTTTTTGCCATATTCTGGGCCCTTGCCCTAAAGGAGGGGAGTGCTGAAATAAGTGAGGCTCATGTTCTTACAGAAGTCTGATGTACTACCTATGTAAGCATCTGTGGTTCTGCTCAGACACAACCCAATATCGTGTCTTTTTCCCTGTTGTGGTCCTCCCAGATCTAGTGCAAGATTTGTCATGGAGTGCGTGACTTGGAACATTTACTCATCTGGGACTGGGAGTCAGGGCTCAGGGTGTTCTGGTTGTGGGGACTGAAACATACACGCTGCCGTCAGAGGTCTGGGCTGCTTCTGTGGTGCGATTTGAGTAAGTGCCAGAAGTGGCCACCACTGCCCCACCTGGACCACACCCTAGGCCCCCGGGCCATCTGTGTCCATAGACGGAGGCTTTTCCCAGTACCTGTCTGCCCTAGATCCAGTGCCAAGCTGTGGTGTGGAGTGAGAGGGGCCAGGGTGTTTGCCCAGCTCAGACTGGGGTGTGTGGTGAGACAGTCTAGGCTTCTCCAGCCTTTCTGTCTGTCCCAGTGGTTCTTCAAGCAGCCAAGGGTGCTTGTCTCCTTCACATAAGGCCTCAGGACAGGGACACCCAGTCTGTGGCTCGACCTGCTTACTCCCCAGGGCAAGTGTCTGCCTGTGTGGTCTTCCTTTCTTCTTGGTCCCTCCCAGAGTCACAGGTTCCCACCAGATGCTTTTTTTCCCCTTTCTACCCGATTACATGGGAATTCTTTGCATTTATCTAATAATTAGCAATAAGTATCTTTTCATGTGCCTCTTAGCCATCTATATCGCTTCTTTAAAGAAATATCTATTTAGATCTTCTGCCCACTTTTTGATTGGGTTGTTTGTTTTTTTTTTTTATTTTTTTATTTTTTTTATTTTATTTTTTTTTTATTTTTTGCGGTACACGGGCCTCTCACTGTTGAGACCTCTCCCGCTGCGGAGCACAGGCTCCGGACGCGCAGGCTCAGCGGCCATGGCTCACGGGCCCAGCCGCTCCGCGGCATGTAGGATCCCCCCGGACCGGGGCGCAAACCCGTGTCCCCTGCATCGGCAGGCCGACTCTCAACCACTGCGCCACCAGGGAAGCCCGGGTTGTTTGTTTTTTAATCCTCCCAGAGTCACAGGTTCCCACCAGATGCTTTTTTTCCCCTTTCTACCCGATTACATGGGAATTCTTTGCATTTATCTAATAATTAGCAATAAGTATCTTTTCATGTGCCTCTTAGCCATCTATATCGCTTCTTTAAAGAAATATCTATTTAGATCTTCTGCCCACTTTTTGATTGGGTTGTTTGTTTTTTAATACGGAACTATGTGAGCTGTTTACATATTTTGGAAATTAAGTCCTTGTTGGTTGCATTATATGCAAGTATTTTCTCCCATTTCATAGGTTCTCTTTTCATTTTGTTTACGGATTCCTGCACTGTGCTTATTTTTGCTTTTATTTCCATTACTCTAGGAGATGGATCCAAAAGAATATTTCTGTGATGTATGTCAAAGAGTGCTCTGCCTGTTTTCCTCTAGGAGTTTTATAGTATCTGGTCTTACATGTTGACCTTTAATCCATTTTGAGTTTATTTTTGTATATGGTGTTAGAGAATGTTCTAATTTCATTTTTTTACATGTAACTGTCCAGTTTTCCCACCACCACTTACTGAAGAGACTGTCTTTTCCCCATTATATATTCTTGCCTCTTTTGTCATAGTCAGTTGACCATAAGTGCCTGGGTTTATTTCTGGGCTTTCTATCCTGCTCCATTGATCTATATGTCTGTTTTTATTCCAGCACCATAGTCTTTTGATTACTGTAGCTTTGTAGTATAGTCTGAGGCCAGGGAGCATGATTTCTTCAGCTCCATTCTTTCTCAAGATTGTTTTGGCTATTTGGGGTCTTTTGTGTTTCCATACAGATTTTTTAAATTTTTGTTCCAGTTCTGTGAAAAATGTTACTGGTGATTTGATAGGGATTGCGTTGAATCTGTAGATTCCCATGGGCAGTATGGTCATTTTAACAATATTATTCCAATCCAAGTACATGGCATATCTTTTCCTCGGTGTCATATTCAGTTTCTTTCATCAGTATCTTATACTTTTCGGAATACAGGTCTTTTGGCTCCTCAGGTAGGTTTACTCCTGGGCATTTGGTGCTATGGGATTGTTTCCTTGATTTCCTTAATTTCTCTTAGTTCATTTTATGGGCAGTATGGTCATTTTAACAATATTATTCCAATCCAAGTACATGGCATATCTTTTCCTCTGTGTCATATTCAGTTTCTTTCATCAGTATCTAATACTTTTCGGAGTACAGGTCTTTTGGCTCCTCAGGTAGGTTTACTCCTAGGCATTTGGTGCTATGGTAAGTGGGATTGTTTCCTTAATTTCTCTTAGTTCATTGTTAGGGTATAGAAATGCAACAGATTTCTGTTAATTGACATTTTGTTCTGCAGTTTTACCGAATTCATTGTTGAGTTCCAGTAGTTTTCTAGAGTGGCGTCTTAAGGATTTTTTGTGTATAGGATCATGTCATCTGCAAACAGTGACAGTTTTACATCTTCCTTTCCAATCTGGATTCCTTTTGTTTTTCTTCCCTGATTGCTGTGGCTAGGGCTTCCAAAAATAGGTTGAATAAAAGTGGCAAGAGTGGATATCTTTGTCTTGTTCCGGATCTCAGAGGGAATGCTTTCAGCTTGACACATTTGAGTATGATTTGGCCGTGGGTTTGTCATATATGTCCTTTATTATGTTGAGGTATGTTCCCTTTATTCCCATTTTCTGGAGAGTTTTTATCATAAATGGGTGTTGAATTTTATCAAAAGCTTTTTCTGCATCTATTGAGATGAGCATATCTTTCCATTCTTCAGTTTGTTAGTGTGATACAACACATTGATTTGTGAATATTGAAAAAACCTTGCATCCCTGGGTAAATCCCACTTGGTCATGGTTTATGATCCTTTTAATGTATTGTTAAAGTAACTTTACTATTAAAGTGAGTTTGCAGTAGTAAATCTTTAAACATTTAAATATTTCTTTTTTGCCCAAGTATGTATGATTTCTTAATCTCTTAATTTCTTAAACAGAGGAAGCCCTTTAAAATTCTTGAAAAAAAGAAAACATTGTGTTTCTCAACTTCTAAGGTTTAAATTTAAAACCTTAAAATGTATAATTTCAATATAAAATCTTACTCATTTAAATATCAATCTCAATCTTATTTCTATAATGCAGTGTTTATCATCTTAAAATACTTTCAAAGTATGAATACACATACTTGGGTTAGGAGGAGAAAGAGAGAGAATGAGAATGAACTTAATACTGGACTAAAAAGAAGTAACTTGTTTTTAATTTGGGAGAAAAAAAGAAAAACAGTTTTGGCATGACACCAAAACCTTTTATCCTTATCATTATCCTCAATTAAAAAACAAAATGACACCTAGAGTGGCCTTCACCTATATTTCCTTACCCATCTTTCTATGCCACCCTCAAAATGCAACTCAAAATGCTTGGGGAAAAGTAATCTAAATGTATCTTATTGTGGTATTTTTGCAATGGAAAATTCCCAAATTCTATGCAATTGCTCTTGGCATAAAAAATAAGTACTACATTAAATTTCTTGAAATATGTTAATTTCAAATATATTAATATATTAATTGGCTAAATCAGAAATTTAGCCAATAGTGCTACAATATAATTGGACAATTTTAATATTTAATGGTTTTCTTTCAAATATGAAGGTTGCATTTATTACATGATATTGCCTAGTTACATTATTGTCTTTCACAGTCATTTTTTTTTTTTCTGTAACAGCCGAGCAAAATGTCCGAGTATATCATATATAATCCCTTGTCATGATAAGGAGTTAATGTCATGGACACAAATCTACCAAAGGATGTGGACATATGTCTTCTTGTGTAATGTGCTCATATCTGCCTGTGTAACGTGCTCACACGTGAACACACATATAGTGCCATTCAGAAACCATAGACAAAGCATAAAATTGTGAATATAAAGATATTTAGGAGAATATGGAAATTCTAGATACATTTAAATTGTTTCCTATATGTTTTATATTGGGCATTTTTATGTATTTAAAGAAAAATTATTTATAATAGTAATATAATGACTGACCTTCCTATGTCACAGAACTTCTTTGAGAATTAAATGAGCTAATATCTGACATGCTTTACAAACTAGAAATTTAGAAGAAATTGAAAAGGTTTATTTAAAGAGTTAATGTTGAAAGAGCCAACCAATGCTTTTGTAACTTGATCTCTATCTAATCATTAAAGAATGAATGCTTCTTATTTTACTCATTTATGCTATGCCATAGAAAGCACTGAATTACTTTTTCTAATTCATTCTAAAATTCAAGCCTAATGTTAATAATGAAAATAACAAAGACAGTCCTCCCCTAGAAAATGAATAGAACACTTTGACTTAGGAATAGGATATGTGATTTCTCAGTGAAGTATTAGGAAATAAAGTCTAGTCATGAGTTAAAAAAGAGTAACACAAATAGTATACAGTGTTTATCAAGTGCTTACATAATCTCAGTTCTTATTTATAAAAACTCTGTATAGCAGTATCTTAGTTCCTATTATCATCCCAACTTAACTGATGAGAAAACTGAGGCCTTGAGAGAGAAAGTAATTTTCTCATCACACAAATGTATTAAGTGCTAAAGTTAGAATCGTAAACCCTGAAATCTGACTCCTGAACTCATGGTCCTAGCATCATACTATCCTGTTTTGCTGACCATGTAAAGATAGTTCAATTTTTAATAAATTTATCAGTATAATTCTTGACAACAGTAAGTTATTGGAGATGAATATAAATAGTTTCTGTATGTCAGTAGAGATATTATCAATGACAATGAACTTTTTATTAGAAAACTCCATAAAACTTTATTTCCAAAATAAGTGTGGTCACTGAAGACAGTACATTTAAATCAGTTCAGTTCTCACTAATGTGGATTTGGACACCTACAGTATACCAGGAATAGTGTACTTGGGTTGCATAAAGAGTTATAAGACAGGGGAAAACAGGAATTCTGCCTACACTAAGAACAAAGGCTCCCTGAAGGATAAATAAAAGACAAGTGAAAGTCTGAGGGTTTTTTCAGACAGAGTGAATTGCAAATCTACGTTGTTCTAAAATAGCCAGCTATACATGGGGAACTAAAAATAAGTCAGTGTTAATGGAAAGAAGTGTGAGGTGGAGAGTGGCAGAGATGAAGTTGGGAAAGAGGCAGGTGCCAGTTAGCAGAAAGCCTTCTGTCATCCTGTCATGCTGAAGTGTTTTAACTTCATGCTATGGAAACTATTTGAAGCCATTTCCTCTTTCAGGTGGGTTATATCTGAAGGTTATAGGGTGAAATTAAACACATAAAGAGATAGAAATAATGCAGAAAGTTGGCAAGAGCCTTAACAGGACAGTTGGAGAGTAGGAGATGCACTTAAGAATTGTTGAAGAGTTAAAATCATCAGAGATTGGTGCCTACTTGGAGAGGGATATAAGGTGACCTCTAATATCTAAAGTGTCTGGGTGACACATGAAGCCATTTCTGATACTCAGAAATGAAGAGGCAGAGCCAGTAAGAGACTGGAGGAGGCTGATGTGTTCATCATGTTTATTTTTAAGTGTCTAGGAGACCTCTGGGTAGCTATATCCAAATGCAGACAGACAGATGACTGCAGCCCAGGGGAGAGGTCAGCACGATGGTCTTGGAAGTTGTACACCCACAGGTGGTACTGAAACAATGCAAAGAACATTAAAAAGGATTTTGCATGGCAAAGTGTTTGGCATATAGTAAGTTCTCCAAAATTATTTATTGACAAATTAGGTAGAGAGGGAAGCCAATTGGACAGCCGTACAGAGGACTTCAACAGTACCTCTTTCTATTAAAAGCAAAAACAAAAAACTAAAACAGGGAAACACTAAAATCTGACAAAGCTGCTTAGTGAGTTCATATGTATATTCTAAATTTATGCTTGAAGTAGTTTCTGATCACTTTTACTAAAGAACAACTCGAAAATGTGAGCAGAGTAAGTGTGAACTACACTTTGTAAAAATTGAGCTTGAAAGATGAAGAGGGAGTGAGGGTGGACTCAAGACCAGGAGAATTAAAAAAAAAAAAAAGAGATTTCAGCATTTTATATATTGAAGAAAAGGGCAGATAGAGAAGGACAGGTTTTGAAGCATAGTTTGAGATGTAGAGGATGTCTGAACAATGTAGTTGTGAAATCAAAAATGAAAGAATTTATATCATCCTCTATACATCATCCTGTATGTCCTTCAGATTCCATTACAATAGAGCTAGAACTTTTATATTTTTCATATATGCCTTAGCGTACTAAAAGCATAAACTCATTTTGTCTAGTTCTGCATTATAATCAAGAACTAAGGGGATTAATACACTTCTTAGATGACATCATTCGAGAAATTACAGTGAGACAGTCACATCTTTTTCTCAGAAGAAATTAGTGACCATGAGACTTTCACAAATTGCAACGTATTTGTACTTCACTGCAACCATGTGATGATGCGTTAATCTCACTAATATAGTATCACCACCAAAACAAACTGGAAGAGAGCACCTGCTGAAAGAAATGAGAAGGAAGATGTGTTAGCCAGCATATAATTGTATATTTCTGAACATTGAGGGCTGTTGAAAATATAATTGATAAAAAAATGTCACAGGATGGTAAGAGTTAACTTATTTATAATTATTAAGATTGCCTTTGATCTGCCCTGTATAAAGCATCTATTGTGATTCTGTGAGTCAGAAATTCTTTTAGGATTTTGGACAGTTTAGTTGCAAGTACGTTGTATTTTTGCCAAATTCATCTCACATTTGGTGGTGTTTTTCATTTCTTAGAGAGTATTAAATATTTTCCTGAGAAGCATTTTTAGCTCCAAGGGCACTGTTTAGTGTGTTGGAACAATAATGGAGTTGATGAAAAGATGACAGTGATAGGAGACTTGAGAAAAAATATGATCAGTGGCAAAAGATGGCATTACAGCCACCTCCTGAGTGACAAAATGTCTCTTAATGAAATGCCACATTTATTGAATGCCTAAATCACATTATCAAGTGTCAGGGCAAATCGGCCAAATGAGAGAGAATTCAGCTGCCATTAATACTAATGCCATTACCACAAATCCCTGTTCCTTACCCTTTTCATCTTTAGTGTCTCTCCCTGATCCTTCTACTAATTTTCTTATTCACAATCCTATCACTGATACCTCTGTATCTTGGTATTAGTTCATCATCTTGGGCAAACTGCCTTGAACTCCCTGACCCCCAACGGCTGCTCTCCATTGCTATTTTCAAATGACCTCTGCCCCTCTGTGTTAGCTGGGGTCTCATGTGTGAGCGGGACAGTCTTCCTAGTCAGACAGTCAGTCTTGAAAGTGCTGGCTGCACTGGGATTCAAATTTCAAGTGTATGTGTTCTCTTCACCTTTTGAGAATATAAACTCAAGCTGTCCTTGGGAGAATTATGAGCTAGGCAGAAATAACCATGGTACCTCCCAGCTTGCAGATGTGGGCTCCTTTTTAATCCTCTTATCTCTTCCTGCATTGTCTCTTTTAATTCCATCTTTCAAGCATATGTTTTCCGATTCAACTTCAGTCTGACTTGCCCTGGAAGAAATTCATCTCATGTTCTCAAATACAGTAATGACTAGTCTAAGGAAGCTACCTCTCTCCCAGATGCCTGTCAGTTTTAGTGAAGAATTTTAAACATAATGGGGGAACACTTTTTATTTGGCAGATTTTTATATATTTCTGAAATGATAAAGACAGTTGTGTATTGATGTAATTTGTAAGATCTTAATCTCTAAATTACCTTTGAGATTGGTGATAATAATTTGTCCCTTGCATTAGCAGGCAGATTCTCAACCACTGTGCCACCAGGGAAGCCCAGTAGTAATTATTAATTATTGGTAAGAATGGTAATAATAACATTGGAAGTTGATCATGTACCAGGTTTTCTTATTTAATCTTCAGAACAATTCTATAACGCAACGTATGATTGTCCTCATTTTACTGATCAAAAAGTTGAGATGAAAACATGTTTAGGTCTTCCCTGGTGGTGCAGTGGTTGAGAGTCCGCCTGCCGATGCAGGGGACGTGGGCTTGTGCCCCGGTCTGGGAAGATCCCACATGCCGTGGAGCGGCTAGGCCCGTGAGGCATGGCCGCTGAGCCTGCACGTCAGGAGACTACGCTCCGCAACGGGAGAGCCCACAACAGTGAGAGGCCTGCGTACTGCAAAAAAAAAAAAGAAAAAAAACAGGTTTATAAATTTCCCCAAAGTCACCTGACAAAGAATAGTGCTTCAGAGCTCTTGTTCTTATTTATAATGAATCTACCATTATAAACAGTAGTCCTTAAAACTACTATGTCTACTGAGTTGAAAAAAATCAGGGCTGTACTGAACTCATTGTAATGCCATGGGGTCAGAAACTTCTAAGCATTCTGTAGCTGAATTATTGCTTCTGCTTTTAGATATCCAACAAGTATCACCCACATTGAAAGTACTCAGAAGAAATGAGACTAATACACCTACCAAATGAAAACATTTAAATAAGAAGGTTAGAAAGAGGAGTTATATACATACAGATATAAATATCCCTGAATGATGAAGGATATAAAACTTAACAGAAGTGGTTACACAGTGCAGGACACAACACAGATGCTCCCAGATGGAGTTAGGGCTTCCTAGATGCAGGCCACCAAGTGGTTGAGGATACTGCCATCATTGAATGATGATTCTACAAGGAGTAGAAACTTGCCTTTGTCATTCTTAAGAAGTGAAATAAGTCAGAAAGAGAAAAACAAATACCGTATACTAACACGTATATATGGAATCTAAAAAAAAAAAAAAAGGTTCTGAAGAACCTAGCGGCAGGACAGGACTAAAGATGCAGACGTAGAGAATGGACTTGAGGACACGGGGAGGGGGAAGGGTAAGCTGGGACGAAGTGAGAGAGTGGCATGGACATATATACACTACCAAATGTAAAATAGCTAGTGGGAAGCAGCTGCATAGCACAGGGAGATTAGCTTGGTGCTTTGTGACCACCTTAGAGGGGTGGGTTAGGGAGGGTGGGAAGGAGACACAAGAGAGAGGATATATGGGGATATATGTATATGTATAGCTGATTCACTTTGTTATAGAGCAGAAACTAACACACCATTGTAAAACAATTATACTCCAATAAAGATATTAAAATATATATATAAAAAAGCAAAAGTAATAAATACTCAAAATTCAAAATAAATAAATAAGAGCGTGGAGAAAGAGACAGAGATAGAGACTGATAGACACACACAGAAGCAGGCACAGACACAGAGACAGGCATAAAGAGAGAGACAGGGAGGGGGAGAGAGAGACGGGGAGGGGGACACACAGAGACAGAAGGAGAGACACACACACACACACACACAGAAGCAGACAGGCAAAGAGACAGAGACAGACAGATGTAGAGAGAGACAGACAGACACAGACAAAGACACACAGAGACATGACAGGGTGGGGAGAGAGTGTGAGAGGGAGGGAGGGAGATTGTGCAAGAAGCTGTGCAAAATGATTCCACTGCCTTCCTGTAACTGCGTGAATTGAAGGTTAACTTCGTGGGCCTTCTTTGCAGAGATTAAGCCAGTTTAAAGTTGGTTCTCACACCACTTCTCTCTATTCTGAAAAATTATAAATTTACATATTCAGGAACCTCTTAGAATATTCCAGATTTTTAGAGTATCCAGAAGAGGTATCAAGTTTAATTTGGAAGTGGGGGGAGACATACCAACTAGGAATCAACAGTGACAGAGACTAACACAGCCCTTCAAGGGACCTTTGGATTTTACAACAATAAGAAAAGCAGAAATACAGTGTGGGCAGCTGAGAATTAGAAAGAGCCAATGTAAAAACCAAATGTGAAGGCAAATTAAGTAAGAGTAAATTGAGATCATATAGTAACAGGGCCTGGAGTATACATAATTATATTGATGATACTTAATTTACAACCACCCTTATTTTTAATTTTCTTTATTGTTGTCTTGAAAAGAATTTAATCCAGCTGTGTATTAAGCAATTACTGAATTACATTTGAATTCAAAATATTCAACTGTAATAGCAATATAAAACTACCACCTATACATTACATGTGATACATTTAAAAATAAAAGAGGAAAACAATTTTACATCCCCAATTCATCACATTATTTTATTACTGATTTATTCTACCCTTTACACTTTTATATTAAGTGCCCTTGATTTAGATATACTTTGTAAGGGCAAGAATAGAAAGAATAATAAATAAAAAGGCAATAAAAAGAAATTCAGAGCAACAATACTATCTTTCTATTTTTTGAAAATATAATGGAGACTTAGCTCTGGCACAGAGCTTTGTTCTGTGTTTTACCATTTGATGATTTCTGTTGCTTACCACAAGAATTGGGATCTGGCACTATTTTTAAATGAGTAAAGTAAAACTTTTGATGTTTATATTTTAACTAATTAAACTGGAAAAAATCACTTGTGAGTTTCAGGAATACTTCAACATTTCTATATTCTTTCTTTCAAAATTAAGTTCTTCAAAAGTGAGCTTGCGAATCCCAAGTGGAAAAATTGCGAGTTTGAGATGAAAGTGTCCTAGAACAGATGTTCTCATTTTCTGTTCAGTACAGTACCTCTTCATTACTATAGCATTAGTAAATACTTATAACTCCACTTTGTGCAATTGTTTAACCCTCCTTTTCAGGATCGATAGTTATCAAAATTCGGATATATTTTCATTTGACTAGTAATTTTTTTACGTGAAATATTAGAAATATTTCAAAAAATCAAATTGTGATTAGTGTTACATAGCAGTGTTGCACATTTTAATAAGTGAATATATACATGTGTATATAATTTGTGCAAATATAATCTTACACTGGTCCCCCCAGATTAGTTCCCCCCAGATTAGCTTTCCCTTATTTGAAATGAATAGTTCAGGGTGTAGATAGCATAAATAAAATATGAAAGTACATTAGCTCAAAAATGGACATGTAAACAACTTAAATTTATTAATGGTGAACGAGAGTACATATTGCAATGTGAAGAAACCCATTATAATAGTTTCCTTTTTGCTCAATAGCAAACTTTTAATTTTCTTAGAATTAAAAAAGTCAAAATTACCTCTGAGTATTCTATGGAGAAATACTGTTAAATAATCCACAAAAATAGGACTTCTAAAAAAAAGTTAGGTCATTAATGTAAAGCATTGTCAGTGAAAGTGACTTGATGTGAAGGAGTGGAGACCTGGATTCCATATTTTGTTTGCCACTTACTAGGTTTGTGACTCTGGGAAATGTATTTCACTTCTCTGGGCTTCAGATGCCTAACATCTTACTTGAAGAATTAGACTCTAAAGTCTTTTCCAGATAAACTGTAGCAGGTGCTGCCAGTGCTCTGCCCACATCCCTTTAGCTTCCTTTACTATATGTGTGTGTGCATGCACACAGGTGCCCAGGAGCTCCAGGTGAATGTTTGCTCTCAACAGCCACAACTGACTGTCTTTGTCTTTGTCACTGAGTTGTTGTTCTTAGCTTTGAGAACCTGAGCCCCACTTTGCTTGCAAAGCAAACCTCCCTTAACCAATGACTGATCTGTGTGGCAGGGACCACACCCCAGCTCCATATCACTAATTCCTTTAACCTTGGAGAGAGACAGTTTTGAGATGAGACTTCTCTTTCCAGCTCTTTCTTGTGAGATGGAGCCAGTCACCCTCTGAGATCTTGAAGCTGCTCTTTTGGAAATTACCTTTGATAAAGACTAATTGTGGTTTTAATCAGATAAGTTTAATATAAAGTCTTTTGCAGATTAAAAATATTTCTGAGAGAAAGGACTACTTTGCTATATGCCAATATATCAAAATATTTTTTTTCTCCTAACTGGCAAGTAAAATAAGGAAAATCAGCACACTGGCTAAACTTGACATTTATTTTCTCTATTTCATAGTCATTTTCCTTGAATTCAACCTGAAAATGAGGCTTTAGTCTGAGAAAAAATAGTTTAATGTTAACAGCACATTCACTCTTATTTTCCTTCTCAATGATTTCAAATACTGCGCTAAAGTTTCACAGTTTGGCATATATCATTTTGACTGATCCTTGTTAAATGTCGCCTGAAGATTTAATATCTCCAAGCAGCATTTAAGTACCATACTACACTGTACTACGAAATCTGTACTGCACTGCTCCACAGACTTAATTCTTTTAATGGCAAAGTATCTTCTTTACCTTCTTCATCTGATTCCAGGTAACTTGCTTTGTGAATGTGTATCACCTAGCAAACAAATGAAAAATGACTTGTTTTTATTTTATTAAATGCACTGTCTTAGATTTTAAATAAAACCATCTGAAAAAATATTATTGTCTTCATGTAATCTGAAGATGAGAACTAATACACAGGGTAGTTTCCATTGTAATTAGTCTAAAGTAAGTGTGATTGTCCCCTTATCATTTTACTGGCAGCAGAATTTTAATTATAAATTTCTCATCTTGCATTACTTGCTAGCTACCTCCTCTTTTATTATTTCTTTTATTTTCCTTTTTCTTTTTTTTAACTTTGACGGAATCAGGGCTGTATGCAAAGCACCTGTAAAGTCACATAAAGCTGCAAAACAAAAGGAGGATTTTGTTTGTTTACTTGCTCTTCAGAAATTAAGATTGCTACTCCAGCTTTCTCTTGGTTTATATTTATCGGCTCTAGGTTTGCTATATGTTTGCAATCCTTTTATCTTAATCTGTCTTTTTGTTTTTACATACAACATATTGTTGAATTTTATTTTCATTCAATTTGTGGACCTTTGTCTTTTATTTGATTATTAGTTCAATACACCTTCATTTGTTTTAAATTCTTTCTAACTAGGATTTAATTTGGCCATCTTGTTTCATGTTTTTCATTTCCTGTACTTTATGCACTCTTTTAAATGAAATTCCATAAAATTCTGTGGTGTTTAAAAGTTATATAGGCTGGTTTTATTTTCTAAAGAAACATTTATGGAGTAACTTCTATTTCTTAAATGTGTCAATGACTATATTTTCCATCTTACAAAAGAAGCACATTAATACACCCCATGTCTGTTGTTTTGTCCACTTCCCATTGTATTACTAATGCCTGGAATATTATTTTTGGTAACACAGAGGAACTTTCTGTTTCTTCTCTCCCTCCTTCTCCCTCCCTTCCTTCCTTCCTTCGATGTATTACAATATATTTATTTAAAATTATTCAGTTTTCTATATTAATACTATACTTCAGAAAGCACTTATTTTGTCCAATTCATCGTTTGTCTGTGAGGTATGGGCAACCTCAGGAGTCTAGTTTATTTGGTCTGGGATGGAATATTGACTCTTTGATCTTGGAGAAAGGCCATAGGCCAGACGATAGTCTAGGCTAGTTCAAGATGTATAGATGTGGGGCTGGTAAGATATGGGGCATTCAGGCACCACCAACCAAAGTTAATACTTCATTTTGCAGCAACTCGACAAGAAACAAGTGTCAGGATTTCACCCCCAGTTCCTCAAGGAGTATAATATAGGGAGAAGGCAATTTTACAAGATCCTACTCCATAAACCCTGGGGGTTGGATTGGGAGCAGTAAAGGACTTAATGCCCACTTACTTTCACCTCATCCAATGATATTCTTGCCCACATAGATACCCATAGCAGTGGTTTGAGGGAAGGGGATAGGCAATGATTGTCCAAAGGTAAAAAAGTGGGGGAGGGTGGGGTGAAGAGAGATGAACAGAATTTAAATTGTCCTTCCATTGTTGCCTCTAGTTTTGTTCTGCCCTAAGCTGTAACTACCCACTCCTCACACAGAGAAGTATAAAATACTGCTGCTGCTGTTGTCAGATATTGGATTTTGTCTTTCCTTATTGTCCTCTCATCATCATGTTTAGAAGTGGTAACTAGCAACTCATGCAAGTTGTACATCTTGTTGAACACATGAATTTTTATGGGGGGGATGGTGAATTTGTGTATACATTCAATATGCATTGCTTATGTGAATCTTTCTATTCAGTGGTTTACAATTTTTCCTATAATTCATTTTCCTCTTTTAAATTGTTCACGTATTTTTTTTTGTTATTTTATGATTTTACATATATAGACTTCATAGCTAAATAATACTGTAGAGTTGCAAATCTGTTTATTTAACAATGAGAAAATCTCCATTTACAATGAGAATAGATACTCTGAAATCTGACCTTATAAAATAGTCCTTTGAAAAGACACTTAAATGAAGTGTGAAAATGTGAAGCATTAGCTAGTAAATCTTTGAAGTGTTCTCTTTATGTGCAATTTTTAAATGCATGGATAATTCACAAATATAAAACTTAAAATAAATAACATATGGTGAGACTTCTGCAATCTCATCCAAAACTTTGTTCTTTTGTGAATACAATTGAATGCTGCTAAATATTACCAATTTTATAGCCTAAGTAATCTCCACACGTTATTTTAGTGGATTAAACCCCCTTATCTTTTTCAAACTAAAGCAATATACCAAAGGAAAATTGGTGTGTTTGTTTCTACACACATTCTTGTTTACATGAAAACATCAGTATAAGTATGTGGCCTTATGTTAGAAGTGCCAAGGCAGCAAAGTCTTTAAGACAACTAATTACTTGTTTAAATTCCAGTTAATTTTATTGATTCCCTAAACCATCCCCCTCCAAGAAAGCAAGTTGCTTTGTTCTAAGAAACACTGGCTGTACTGTCCATTGGCTCCATTTCTCTCTGTGCCCCTTTTGCACCCTACCTCCCCTTTATTCTCTTCTTCCTTCTCAACCTGATTTTCCTTTTCATTTTTGCCATTTCTTCCACCATCTGTTTTCTTCTTTTTTCTCATACTTTTCCCTCTTTCTTTCTCTTTTGTTATCAAGTAGTAGTGGTACCATTTCTCAAACAAGTACCAATGATGGTTGTATCCAATATTCATTCATTAAATACTTTCCATGCGTTGGCCACTTGGGATTCTACTATGTTCTGAATGTTTTTGTCCTCCCAAAATTTATATATTAAATCCTAATCCCCCAGGTGATAGTATTGGGTGGTGGGCCCTTTGGGAAGTGATAAGGTCCTGAGGGCAGAGCCTTCATAAATAGGATTAGTACCCTTATAAAAGAGACACCAGAGAGATCTCTTGCCCCTTCCATCATGTGAGGACACTGGGGGAAAGCACCATCTGGTGAGGAAGCAGGCCCTCATCAGACACTAAATCTGCTGGCACCTTCATCTTAGACTCTGCAGCCTCTGGAACTATGAGAAATAAACTGCTATTGTTTATAAGCCACCCTGTCTATATTTTATTATAGCAGCTCCAACAAACTAAGACAGATTTGACAGAAATTGGCTTGCAATTCCCTTAAAATTATGCTGACAACTTTGAAATTAGATTAAAATGAATAGACTAAGGATTTTAGATTAATAAAGGTAGATTTAAAAACTCTAGAGTTTGGGCTCCCCTGGTGGCGCAGTGGTTGGGAGTACGCCTGCCGATGCAGGGGACGTAGGTTCGTGCCCCGGTCCGGGAAGATCCCCCATGCCGCGGAGCGGCTGGGCCTGTGAGCCATGGCCGCTGAGCCTGTGCGTCCGGAGCCTGTTCTCCACAACGGGAGAAGCCACAACAGTGAGAGGCCCGCGTACCGCAAAAAACAAAACAAAACAAAAAACTCTAGAGTTGTGTATATATACTTGGAATAAAGTGTATAGTCTATGTATACTTTGTTCCTATGTTGATTTAGGTGTTTTACTAAAAATGGAGCAAGTATACAATAGTGCAATTTAAAGTATTTAAAAGAGAATTGAAAATGAAATAACATTAAAATTGTCTATAAACTTCTTTAATGAATTGTTACTCTTTAAATATTCTGGCTGTATTCCTTCCTTTGCATTAGAACACCAACCAAAAAATGTATGGTACTTCATAATAAACTCAGTAGATCTTGTCATATACAACAGGGACATGTAGAAGTACCTGAAAATTGTCTTTTTGGATTATTACATTCTATATTAAATTGTTTTACAACAGATTAGTAACATTAGACTGACCTAAAATAGGTTGATCTAAAAATAAATGGAAGTTGCAAAATTTGCTTTGCTCAGCATTTTCAAAAAGAACTAAAACATGTAAAATTTTTTGGACTATAATTTCCAGAATCAAATTGGAAATAGGTTAAATTTCACTTTATAGATCCAAAAAGAAGTGAAATGTATAAAATCATTTACATTTTAAATTGCAAGAATCCTGGGCCAAGTGAAGAAAAAAGGTGAAGCGAACATACTTTTGGCTTTGGGTACAATATAATAAAAAACCAAAACACCTTAGAGAGCTTATAAGATTTCTTGAACAGAAAGTAATTTTTTTTTTTCCTGGAGTTTATAATGTCCTGGAGAATGGTAGACCAGCCAAATAGCCAGAGGTCAGATTATGAAGAACCAAATGAATAATGCTAAAAAGTTTTAAAGTTATCTTCAATTTGCAAGACCCAGTGAGGCATGATCTGATTTTATTTTTAAAAGATCAGTTTGGCTGCAATATGGAGCATATATTAAGTGAAGCAAAACTGGAGGAGAGTGTACTATTAAAAGGTTATTGTGAGATTCTGGAGGAAAAAAAAATGAGGGCCCGAAGTAAATACTGGCAGTTAATGGAGAAGAATAGACACGTTTGAAGGTTATTTAGGAAGAGAATTTCTTGGACTTGTGATGGAAGAACTTGGGAAGCGAAGCATTCAGGATGACTCCTAGGGTTTTTATTGGGAGACTTTTTAGATAATTATACCTTTTTCTGGTTTAGGGAATCCAAAGAGAAAGAAAAATTTTAGAAGATGACAAGTTTTGCTTAGAATATGGTGAGATTGTGATGCATGCATCTATCTAAGTAGACGTGCCTAGTAGGTGATTTGACGTATGGGATAGACATTGTTCAAAGAAGTTGCATAATTTTTTACTAATGAAAGGAATGAAAAGGTTAGATGTGATACTACCTTTCATAATTTTGACTTGCAGTATCATAGCTTTTATTAATATTCAATTCCACTTCCGTTACGTATATCTAATATGTATATATGTCTCGTTAATAAGCAAATATTAACTTGAGATAACAATGTTCACTAATCTAGGCAGTATTTTTTTTAAATATAAATTCAATTCTGTGAACATTGCTAAAAACTATCATACATATTAATTTCTAGTGTCATTTTTCTGGTTATACCCTTTGGAATACAATTTAGCAATATGTAGCATGATCCATAAAGATAACCATACTATTTGAGTAATTCTATTTCTACAATTTATCCTAAAAAATAATGCAAGATAAAAAAGAGATAGGTACAAAAATGTTCTGCATGCTTCTAAAATTAGTCTAAATATCCTCCAGTTTTAACAAATAATGAAATGTAAGCAAAATGTAATAATATGCCCATTAAAAATTTACATGAAAGAATGAAGAATGAAATTAAAAGAAGTTCCATTACACCTTGCATCTTAGATTTTTCTTTTTACTCAGAAAATTGTTCACCAACTGGATTTCATTTCCTTTTTCATGGGACTAATTATACAACTTTATTTAAACCCCCCAAAATATTTACATATCAAAATCATAAACTTATTTATTTTTCCAATATTGATAGTAAACTTGTAGAAAAGAATGGATGACTTACTGTAATTGTGGAACAATGTAACTGTATCCAACAATGTAAATATTAATAATAAACAAAACTTGAAAATGGAATGAGAAGGAGAGGCAAAGGAAGGATAGGCATACTAATGCATTCCTGATACCTTTCATGATATAGAACTACTGGATACTATCTAAATTTGACAAGTCAAGAGATAGAGGTTTAGATGTACACTTAAAATATTAGTGATTATTAGAAGAATTAGTTAAAAACAGTGTTAATCATATAGCCAATGAAAATTGAAAGGTTAAAGAGAAAATAGAGGATAATGAAAGTATGTTAATTTCTCATAATTTTCATTGAGGGGTCAGTGGTGTCTACGTGTGATGAATCAAGAAATAGAGGAAATTACATTTTAAATTATTGTTGGAACCTCAAGAATAAATTTAAAAAAGAGTTAAGATTGTTCAAATCTGTCAGCTGGACCAGGGTGAGAGAAGAATATTTTCCCTTTTAATTTTATACACTTTTATATGCTTTGGGTGGGGACCTTTGAAAACAGTACATTTATAATATATTGTCTAATGTTTTAAATAGTTGCTCTTAACATTATTTGACATTGAAATATTTGTTGTATATAAGAAAACATGAGTACAAAATAATACATAGTCACTATGATTGAAAATAGATAAAATAGATATGCATAGCAGCCAACATGCAAGTAATACATATACACAGAAAGTAATTATATATCTTTTATTATTAAGATTTCATTTGATTTCTTAATTCTTAATATTTCAATGAAAACTTTAAATATACATTTTTAAAATAGTAAACAAAACTGGACTTGAACACTGCTACTTATGATCTTAACACTATTTATTGAGTTTTTGGAAATAATTTCTTTGGGATTAGTTTTCTCTTTTCCTTGACTTTTGATTTTGGCTTTCTCTTTTCCTTGACTAGGTCTCTTTTGAGTATAAATGTCAGAAAGACAATTTGGTCTACCTTAAACTAAAATGGGAATTTATTAAAGGACTACCAGGGTGACTCCTGAAACCAAAGTGAAGAATGAGGCTGGGCCCCAGGAGCAATTGTAATTACATTTCAGATGATAGTATCTTTCATTCTCTACACTCATCTTTGCTGTTCTTTGATTTTCTTCTTTTGTCTTTTTTTTTTTTCCATAGAACAACTTTTGTTATTTCTCCTGTCTGTACCACAATAAACTTGACCACTGCTAGCTCTCAAACCTTACTACTTTTGATCTAAGCAACACATGAAAGATTAACTCATTTTTCTTCTTGTACCAAAATTGCTAGAGAAGGCAAATTGCCTTGCAAATCAGTGAACAATAACAGTGATCATATTGTGCTACTTGGTAGTTCTGGCAGCATCCATGTGAGGAGAGCAACAAGAAGTACTGGTTAGAAAAGATGGGTGTCTGCTACCATGTGCAAATTGAATGCATTCATGTAATGATTCTTTGTGTCCTTTGCAGTTCCTAGCGCTATTTATAGCATTCAACAACCTAACCCTCTCTTACAACTCGTATCACCCCACATACATGCTTGGATGTCTCAGTTGCCTCACTTTTTAGTGTGTTCAGTGTGTCTGATTCACTCTTTCTCAATTTATCCTGCTTTGATCTCCAATTCAGTCCTTTTTCCAATGGAACCCACTTCTTCTGCAGTGTTCCCCATATCGGAAATGCCACCACCATTCAGCCTCCCAGTGTGCTCAGAACAGAAACTTGGGAGTCATTCTTGACTTTTCTCTTTCCTTAACCTACCTATACAATAAATTGCTAGCTTTCAAATCTAGCTCTTATTTTGAGCCTGGAAAATATATAGGACACTATCCCTCTTGCCAAAACATTTCTTCTAGACTACTTTATTATATTCCAAATTCTCTTCTTCTCATATCTTCCCTACCATCCCCTTCCATTTTCTTCATATAGCAGCCAGACTAAGGTTGGCTAAATACGACTGAATCATACCTAAAACATTTCTGTGGTTTTCCACTGAACTTAACATAAAAGCCAGTGCGTAGTAGAGCCTACAATCATCTGATGATGAAAAGCCTCTTGCTCATTAAGTTCTAGGCACACTGTACTTTTTTGGTTTCTCTGGAAAAAAAAAAAATGCATGTACTTCTCCCCATCACACACACACTCCTTAAGCTTTTTCCAATCTCTTTCTGAAGCAGTCCCCTACTTACTGGATGTGTCCTTGTCCTGCAGGTTTAACCCAAAGTGCCATTTTTTCAGTAAGGTCTGCTATATCTTCACATGTTAAGTAAAGAGCATCCTTCATGTTATTCTCTCTAACAGTTCATTGCTTCCCTTTATATCACTTAGCAAAACCTGTAATTTTATACCTACTGGTATGTTTCCTTATTGAAGCCTGTCCGCCCTATGAACTATAAGCAGTGAAAGAGCATGGATAACAATGTTTTTTACCACTCCCTCTGTAATGAGAAAATTGTGTTCGGTGCTCTGTACACACCACTCTTTTTCTAGCTTTCTCCTAATTTTACTTTAAAGTAACATTGGTTTATAACATTATGTAAGTTTCACATGTACATTGATATAGTTTGACTTCTGTAAACACTATAATATGCTCACCACCAGAAGTTTGGTTTTCATCCGTCACCAGACAGTTGACCCCCTTTACCCATTTTGTCCTCCCCCACCCTTCTGATCTGGTAACCACTACTCTGTTCCCTGTGTCTACGTGTTTGGGACACGAACCTGTGTCCCCTGCATCAGCAGGCGGACCCTCAACCACTGCACCACCAGGGAAGCCCTATATCTATTCTTTTTTATTCTTTTCTATTATAGGTTATTACAAGATATTGATTATAGTTCCCTATACTATATCGTAGGTCCTTGTTGTTTATCTATTTTACATATACTAGTTTGTATCTCTTAATCCCAAATTCGCAATTTATCCGTCCCCCCTCTTTTGCCTTTGGTAACTTAAGTTTGTCTTCTATGTCTATGAGTCTATTTCTGTTTTGGAAATAAGTTCTTTTGTATTCATTTTTTTAGACTTCTCATAAAAGTGATATTATGTGATATTTGTCTTTCTCTTTCTGACTTCAATTAGTATGATAATCTCTAGGTCCATCCATGTTGCTGCAAATGGCATTATTTCATTCTTTTTTATGGCTGAGTAATGTTCCATTGTATTTATATGCCACATTTTCTTTATTCATCTGTTGATGGACATTTGGTTGCTTCCATGTCTTGGCTATTGTAAATAGTGCTGCAATGAAAATTTGGGGTGCATGTATCTTTTTGAATTATGGTTTTCTCCGGATATATGCCCAGGAGTAGGATTGCTGAATCTTATGGTAACTCTGTTCTTAGTTTTATGAGTAACCTCCGTATTGTTCTCCATAGTGGCTGCACCTATTTACATTCCCACAAATGTAGGAGGGTTCCTTTTTCTCCACACTTTGAATTATGGTTTTCTCTGGATATATGCCCAGGAGTAGGATTGCTGAATCATATGGTAACTCTGTTCTTAGTTTTATGAGTAACCTCCATATTGTTCTCCATAGTGGCTGCACCTATTTACATTCCCACAAATGTAGGAGGGTTCCTTTTTCTCCACACCCTCTCCAGCATTTATTATTTGTAGATTTTTTGATGATGGTGATTCTGACTGGTATGAGATGGTATCTCTCTGTAGTTTCGATTTGCATTTCTCTAATAATTAGCAATATTGAGCATCTTTTCATGTGCCTATTGGTCATCTCTGTGTCTTCTTTGGAGAAATGTCTCTTTAGGCCTTCTGCCCATTTTTGGATTGGGTTGTCTGTTTTTTTGATATAGAGCTGTATAAGCTGTATATTTTTAAATTCCTGGTTGGACACATCAGTTGCAAGTATTTTATCCCATTCCATAGGTTGTCTTTTCATTTTGTTTGTGGTTTCCTTTGCTGTGCAAAAGCTTTAATTAGTTAGTAGAAGGAAAGATCATAAAGATCAGGGCAGAAATAAATGAAGAGTAGACTAAAAAAACAATAGAAAAGATCAATGTAACTTAAAGCTGGTTCTTTGAAAAGATAAACAAAATTGATAATGAGCCTTTAGCCAGACTCATCAAGAAAAAAAAGAGAGAGGGCCTAAATTAATAGTATCAGAAATGAAAAAGAAGTTACAGTGGACACCACAGAAATACAGAGGGTCATAAGAGACTACAAACAACTCTATGCCAATAAAATGGACAACCTAGAAGAAATGGAAAAATTCTTAAGTACAATCTCCCAAGACTAAACCAGGTAGAAACAGAAATATGAACAGACTAATTGCCAGTACTGAAATTGAATCAGTGATTTTAAAGCTCCCAACAAACAAAAGTTCAGGACCTGAATGGTTTCACAGGTGAATTCTATAAAAATATTTAGGGAAGACTTAACACCTGTCCTTCTGAAAACATTCTAAAATACTGCAGAGGAAGGAACACTTCTGAACTCATTGTATGAGGCCACTATCACCCTGATACCAAAACCAAAGATATCACAAAAAAAGATTAGTTCAGTGTCACTGATGAACGTAAATGCAAAAATCCTCACCAAAATACTAGCAAACTGAATCGAACAGTACATTAAAAGGATCATACACCATGATCAAGTAGAATTTGTCCCAGGGAAGCAAGGATTTTTCAGTATTCGCAAGTCAATCAGTGTGATTCACCGTGTTAACAAATTGAACATTAAAAACCATATGATCATCTCAATGATTCAGAAAAAGCTTTTGATTAAATTCATATCCATTTATGATAAAAATTCTCCATAATGTGGGCATAGAGGGAACATACCTCAATATAATAAAGGCATATATAATATATATGACAAATCCACGGAGAACATTATACTTAATGATGGAAAGCTGAAAGCATTCCCTCTGAGATCAGGAACAAGAGAAGAATGCCCACTCTTGCCACTTTTATTCAACATTGCCTTGGCTAGAACTTCCAAAACTATCAGAGAAGAAAAAGAAATAAAAGGATTCCAAATTGGAAAGGAAGAAGTAAAACTGTTTTGCAGATGACATGATACTATACATAGCAAATCCTAAAGACACTACCAGAAAGCTACTAGACTTCATCAATGAATTCAGTAAAGTTGCAGGATACAAAATTAATATACAGAAATCTGTTGCATTTCTA
Source organism: Neophocaena asiaeorientalis asiaeorientalis (assembly GCF_003031525.2). Classification (NCBI taxonomy): domain Eukaryota; kingdom Metazoa; phylum Chordata; class Mammalia; order Artiodactyla; family Phocoenidae; genus Neophocaena; species Neophocaena asiaeorientalis. The sequence goes on along the minus strand of NW_020185337.1, from coordinate 17,774,654 downwards.
TATACTAACAGCAAAATATCAGAAAGAAAAATTAAGGAAACATTTCCATTACATCAAAAAGAATAAAATACTTAGGAATACACCTACCTAAGGAGGCAAAAGACCTGTACTCTGAAAACTATAAGGTACTGATGAAAGAAACTGAAGATGACACAGAGGGAAAGATATAACATGTTATTGGATTGGAAGAATCAATACTGTCAAAATGACTATACTACACAAGGCAATCTACAGATCTAATGCAATCCCTATCACATTACCAACGGTATTTTTCACAGAACTAGAAAAAAAATTTTTTTTAATTTGTTTGGAAAGACAAAAGGTCCTGAATAGCCAAAACAACCTTCAGAAAGAATAATGGAGCTGGAGGAATTGGGCTCCCTGATGTCAGACTATACTACGAAGCTATAGTATTCAAAAGAGTATAGTACTGGCACAAAAAAGACAGAAAGATCAGTGGACCAGTATAGAAAGCCCAGAAGTAAACCCAGGCATTTACAGTTAATTAATCTATCACAAAAGAGGCAAGAATATAGAATGGAGAAAAGACAGTCTCTTCAATAAGTTGTGCTGGGAAAACTGGACCAGCTACATGTAAAAGAATGAAATTTAAATGTTCTCGAATACCATATACAAAAATTAACTCAAAATGCATTAAAGACCACATACTGTAAAACTCTTAGAGGAGAACATAGGTGGAACACTCTTTGACATAAATTGCAGTAATTTTTTTCGGACGTGTCTCCTATTGTGATGGAAACATACTACTCTGAATAGAGCCCTCACCCCTTCCATCAGTTGTACAGCTAGCAAAGTGGTGTCTTACTCAGGAGCTGGGCTCTAAAATGGCTCATAGTGAACAATTAGCCAAAAATTTTTTAGAAATACTTTTATTTGTAAATATACAAAATGATACAATATATATTAAAATTCATTTTTTGTATCTCTAATTATAGAGAAAAAGAATGAACTCAGTTTAATTTGTATAGTTAAATATGCTATAATTACTGATGGATGAACTAATAAATTATAGATATTCATTAAATATTTGTTCAGATCAATTAAAGCCCAGCTTTAAATGTCTTTGTGTACCGTTTCTGTTGACAAGATGAATAAACAGATATCCAAAGCAACTAAGCAGTTGGTGTAGTCACACATAATCCCTTCAGATTCTCTGTTTTAGTAGATTTCGCTGTTCACATATACATTTGTGGGATTATATTTTATTTTTACTTTTGCTTATGCGTGTGCTGAAGGCAATTTAAAGGACAACACATTTTATGGCATTCAGAATTTCTTGAGTTTGCCAGTAAAGTTTGATCTGTGTGTATCTGGTGAAGTTTGATTCATGACGTCTGTTGTTTCTTAGCTGATTGTCAACCTGTAATGCTGTGCTGACTCTGCAAGTCCTCGGTGATCATTTTCTTGTCTCCCTTATGCTTGTCCTTCTGGAATGCTGTCATCAGCATATTGCTGTTAATGAATGACTACCTTGAGGAGTTTTGTGTCCCTTCTCAGTTCATTATAAGAATTCTTGTATACATTAAAATTAAAGCAATACCATAAAATAAAATGCTCAAAATCCCCTTTTTGAAGAAGTGACTCTTTTCTTCAAACCAGCAATCTGACTTTTAAACCATAATGATAAAATAGGCAGGGCATTATATCCTGACCTTCCTAAATAAAAATATCAAACCAGAAAAAGCTAGAGGAATCTTTGCCATGCTTTCAAAGATGTCAACCTCAATATTGCAGCCAGTCAGGTTTCTTTTTTTGATAGCTTTTCTTTTAATAGGAAAATTTTTCAAGATTGTATTAAGGTTCTATGGTTGTCATATTGGTCAACACTATTAAAACTCTCCTAGAACTTGCCAGTAACTATATTAAAACTCCATTCTTACAGATTGATTCTGTGTGTGTGTGTGTGTGTGTGTGTGCGCATGTGTGAGAGGGAGGCTTAAAAGGGGCAATAAACAACATCCTTCTTTTCCCTCCTAAATTCAGAATTGCAAAATAGAAGATTCAGAGAGATTGAATTATAATATAATACAATCCAAATCTGGCTTGGAATGCAGCCGTGTAAGCATCCAGTACATTCTTATCTGAACTGAAGTGCCCCACTGGCGTTGCTGACGAAAATGGAAAATTGCAGACCTGTCCCACAGGGCCAGAATCTGTAAGCTTATGTCTGGACAAGCTGAGATTTCATCCGGTGGACAGGCCATGCCAGTAAGAAGGAGAGCTTGTTTGTCTATCCCAAGGTCATCTACCAGTTTATGAATGCAAAGAAGTGAGTGAGAGGTAGGGAAAAGAAACCAGAAGAGTATTTCTATCCGAAGTGCCCTCATGCAGATGTGGGCTAGGGCAGTGTGGAGGGTCCCATGGCAATTAGAAAGTGGGTGTTACAGACTGGGATGTCATTAATGAGTGAATGTTTGGGACTTCAAGTATCAAAAATATTCTTCTGGGCCTGATTTCCTATAGAATACATTTCTACATTCATTATTTTTTCCCTAATTTACCATTATTGGAGGAATCACCTCATTAATTTCTCACGCACAGTATAAAATTCAGGCAAGAGTAAGGATGGAGTACATCAGGTTTTCTTGGAAAAAAAAATCCTAACCTATTCACGAAAATATTTCTTACCTGATGTTGCAGCATCAAATCCTCAGACACATGTTTGATTTGTACCTATTCTTTCTTTTTTTTTTTTTTTTATGGCTACACCACGTGGCACACAGGATCTTAGCTCCCCAACCAGGACTTGAACCTGCACCTCCTGCAGGGGAAGCACAGTGTCTTAACCACTGGACCACTAGGGAAGTCCTGTACCTATTCTTTAATGTCCTCAGTTTTGTCTTTCTGCTTCCTTTCCTCTTACCCCATTTTTTTCTCTTAAGAAATTTATACAGCCTAGAAATACTAGAATAACCCCTTAGTCCATCTATCATTTCCAATCTTTCCCCACTTAAATTTATATACCGTGCAAATGCCAGAATTTTTACTGGACTTGTCATATCACTAATATTAAATTTCCTATAGCAAGTGGTTCTGCAGTATGTCAAGCTCACCAGCTGGTCTCCGATGAATCCTCTCAAACCTCATGCCTCATCTCTCATTCACCTACTCCTTCATTTATTAAAAAAAAGTATTGAACACCTAGAATGTGCCGAAAACTACATTAGACAGTGTGATGTCAATATGGCTCTAAATAGACATGATCCTTGCTATGAGGAACTTACATGCTAATGCAGAAGACAGACCCAAAACAGGCAAACAGCCAAATAAAAGAAGTAATTGAAATGAAAATTTAGTATATATTAAAAAAGAAAAGAGATTAAAAGCATTACCTGGAGATGGGAGTCTACCTTAAATAGGATATCTCTAAGGCAGTAATAACACCTAATATAAAGAACATTCCAGGTGGAGGAAATAGCATGTTAAAAATTCAAGTGTGAAAAATCTTGGTTCACTCAAGCAACTGAAAGACGAGTATGAGTCACTTTTCAAGAAAACTGGTATGAGATTAAGTTAGAATAATAACTAAGGGCCGGGAGAGGCAGAAGCTGTACATCATGGTAAAGGTTTACTTTCTGTTATGTAGACCAGAACTGCTTGATAGAAATATAAAGCATGCAACAAATGGTAATCATTTATATAATTTAATATTTCAAATACAGTTTGACTACTATGCTGTTACTTGTAGATAAGATGGAGTGGAGAAAGTATGGGTGAAGACAGGAATACCAATTAGGAGGCTATATTAGTCTCCTTTGGCTGCTGTAACAAAGTACCATAAATTGCCTGACTTAAAACAAAAAACACCCAATGAACAAAACTTTATTCTCTTTCGGTTTGTCTTAATATCAAGGTGTCAGCAAGACCGTGTTTCCTCCGAAAGCTCTAGGGAAGAATACTTCCTCATCTCTTCTAGCTTCTAGTGGTTGCTGGCAATCATTGTGTTTGCCTGGTTACAGATACATCATTCTGATCTCTGGGTCTGTCTTCATATGGCTTTCTCTCCTGTATCCAAATGTCTCTCTTATAAGGGCACCAGTCACATTGTATTTATTACCCATCTTAATCCAGTACAATCTCATTTTAATTTGATTACATCTTCAAAGATCCTATTTCCAAAAAAGGTCACATTCACAAGTTCCAGGTAGACATGAATTTGGGGAGAACACTGTTCAACACAATACAGAGGCTAGAAGTAAAAGATAGTGGTGGCTTGTGCACACCTGGCACACATGTATGCTCTATTCCCTTGCTCATCCCCAGGTAGTGGCAGTAAATATAAAAGGAAGAAGTGACTGTGAAATAAAATTTTAATTAGCAGGTATCTTGAATGTGAAGGGGCCAAGCCCAAACAATCTGGGTGGTATTTCTCAGTCACAGCTTCTCTCATGTCTTTTCATTCAGTTCTAGTTGAGAAGAAGAGCCTGTATGCTTTACATCTAGAATGTTGTGTGCAGTTAACTGGGTACAATATCCACCAATTTCAATTGCCAAAGTTGTAGAAATTCTCAATTTACATTTTTGATCCATCTATTTTTCTTGTGACCTAAACTCTTCTTAAATCTAGGTATATGTTCAGTTTGTACAATCTTTTATGGGTAATGAGCTCCATACATTTAAAATATGCTGTGTAATGGTATGTCCTCTGATTTCTTTAAAAAAATCACCTCCATCGCAGTTTCAAGTGGTGGGTTATGGAGATGTCAAGCAATTTCCAATGAGTCTGGTATCATAAAATAGGATGAAAACAAATGTGTTATCCAGATGTTTGTTTTATTGCTTTACTGACATTTCCTCTGTTTGTCTTTATATTTTTGACCCATTTTTCAAATATTTAAGCATGAAATAAACCCCTTAATCCTTTGCCCTTTTCTACAACTTTTTCAGACTTTTCCTGAGGTAGGGTAACCAAAAACCAGACGCACCTAGTAACAAGTCAGCTGCTAACATTTGTGAGACTCAGGGCAAGAGCACAGAAGGGGAATCACAGCATGTAAATCTAAAGATTTAAGTTATAAATCAAGCTTTAAACACTGTTCAATAAAATATGTTCTAGCCTTGGGTCTTTTTTTTTAAAGATTTTTTTTGATGTGGATGATTTTTAAAGTCTATTGAATTTGTTACAGTATTGCTTCTGCTTTATATTTTGGTTTTTTTGGCTGCAAGGCATGTAGGATCTTAGCTTCCCAACCAGGGATCGAACCCACACCTCCTGCATTGTAAGGTGAAGTCTTAACCACTGGACTGCCAGGGAAGTCCCCCTAGCCTTGTGTCTTGATCAATATACTTTGCTAATGACTTGGAAATCTTAGCTCCCCAACCAGGGATCAAACCTGCACCCCCTGCATTGTAAGGTGAAGTCTTAACCACTGGACTGCCAGGGAAGTCCCCCTAGCCTTGTGTCTTGATCAATATACTTTGCTAATGACTTGGAAAGCTGTGATCAAATTATAGATTTTTTTGGACTCTTTAGCATTCTGTGCAGGAACTTGGCAATGTGGAGAACCTGGCCCTTTACTACCCTAGATTGTGCCCCTTAGAGCCTCATGAACACATATGTGATCAACCCAGCTGTCCCATGGCCCTATCTCGGGTGACCCTCAGGAGGAATGACCTGGGTCATATCTTAAACCAGGCAATGAATTCCAGGGTTTTGGAGTATGGTTAGAAGCAAAAATGTGGCTTTGATCGTGGCATTTCCCTTATCCCTAGAGAATCCTCTCCTCATGGGCAGAGACATGGTGAGTGGATGGCCAGAATGGGTCCTGTAATACAAATGTCTCTTACGTAAGTTGAAGCACAATAGTGACAAGTGCAGCTGTTAAGTATACAGCTAATGCTATAACACTTTTAATTTAAATTCTAGTGTTCGTAGTTGAAACTGGGTAATGAGGGCATAGGGATTCTTTGTGTTACTGTCCATATGATTTGTTATATGTTAGCAATTTTCCATAACAAAAAAATGAGAAAATATTACTACATTTTAATATCTTCTTGACAGTTCCAAGAAATTTTATGTTCTATGTGAGGAGGTTTGATTTGCTTGGTCACTGTTGTACTTGTTTATAATTCTACTGATGTCTTTAGTGATATGCCCTCATTAATGGTGGGTGAAAATAATCAATGTGCTCTGTAATGTTGCTTTTTCTTTCCTGAGTTTATCCTTGGATTGGCACCATTAAGAACTTCCAATAATTTTCCCTTTGTTTTTATTCTTTATATTTAAATAATCTTGTATTATTGACACTGAAGTCCTTTATAAGATGATGCTCAAATTCTTTTTCATCCACCCAATATCTAGTTGAAACTTGACTCAGAACACTGAATTTTCTTGTGTTGAATTACACTGCTTTTAAATTTTAAAAGTTAACTTTTCTCCTCTTATAGAGCATCAATCTTTCAATACTATTTCTTTCCATAAACTTAATCTTTAAATCCATGATTTAGAATCTAAATTTAGGATTATACTCTTTTAAGCAATCTTTGTGTACTTTTTATATGTTTAAGGTATTCCTTTTTCTAATTCTAATCTACTCTTTGCAAGACTTTTGCAAACTTCGGATAATAACAGCCTTAGGTATGTGTTCATATAGTGGTGCTGTATTTGAAATCCCACTCTTCAGGTGGGACTTGATCCCAGCCACAACTCAGAGTGGGACTTGAACCCAAACTCTGGGTCTTGAACCCACCTGCACCTCAGATTGGGATTTGAACCCATGATCCCTGACTTAAGAGGGGACTTGACCCACTGTCTTTTAATTGAAACTTCTCACCTGGTGTCAGGATTTACTGAAGCTCCGGTTCTTTTGTCTCACCACAGAAAGAATTCAGTGTGAGGCAAAGCGGCAGGCAAAGAGTGAGTTTCTTAGCATAGGATGTTTGTGAGAGATGGAAGTGGGCTGGCAAGGGAGCACAGCAGCCCTGAGGACAAAGGGGGCTACATTTTTACAATCAAAGGACAAGTAGGTCGGGGAGAAGACTACTTTCTTCCTCATTCTTGGGCAGACATCAAGACTTAAACCCTTAGTTCTCCTTTGGTCTTATATGGTGTAACTGGGACTGTGGTGATGCTATTTAAATCATATGCATATTAGCAAAACGGAGGTAACATATACTAAAATATGGTAGTTGATCAGGTTTTGGTATAATGTCCCATTTCACCTACTTTTCTTCTTTCCACTTTCACCTATATTTCTGTCTTGGCTACATGCAGAAATGCTACTCTTCAAGCGCTATTAACTTTCTGACTTCATGTTACAAGATTCAGAACCCATATCTATTGTCTTGTGTTTCAACTATCAGGATTTGTGGTTTGAGTGTGTCTGGTGCTTGAATGCGCCTGGTCTTCCTTCAAGGTAGTGTGGATTGTTGCTAGGTTATGGTATTCTTTTCTTGAGTGGTCATTAGCTTACAACAGCTTCCCAAACTCCCTTAAAATTCCCTTTCTGTCCTTAGTCCCCTAGTAGGATTTCTAAACTGACTAATTATCCTACTCTATCCCTATCATAATCACTATTACATACATTTCTTATATCAACCTCTGTTAATTTTATTAATAAGAGTACATTTCCATTTTTCCCTATGTTTATTTTTTCTTAAATTTAATTTTTATTTTATATTGTAGTATAGTTGATTTACAATGTTGTGTAAGTTTCAGGTGTACAGCAAAGTGATTCAATTATACATATACATATACCCATTTTATTTCAGATTCTTTTCGCGTATAGGTTATTACAGAATATTGAGTAGAGTTCCCTATGCTGTACAGTAGGTCCTTGTTGATTATCTATTTTATGTATAGTAGTGTGTATATGTTAATCCCAACCTCCTAATTTATCCGTCCTTCCTACTTTTCCCCTTTGGTAACCGTAAATTTTTTATTGAAGTCTGTGAGTCTGTTTCTGTTTTATAAAGAAGTTCATTTGTATCATTTTTTTTAGATTCCACATATAAGTGATATCATATGATATTTGTCTTTCTCTGTCCGACTTACTTTACTTAGTATGATAATCCCTAGGTCCACCCATGTTGCTTCATTCTTTTTATGGCTGAGTAATATTACAGTGTGTGTGTGTGTGTGTGTGTGTGTGTGTGTACCATGTCTTCTTTGTCCATTTCTCAGTTGATGAACATTTAGGTTGCTTCCATGTCTTTGCTATTGTAAATAGTGCTGCGGTGAACATCATGGTGCATGGATATTTTCAAATTATGGTTTTCTCTGTATATGTGCCCAGGAATCAGATTGCTGGATCACATGGTAGTTCTATTTTTAGTTTTTTTAAGGAACTCCCATACCATTCTCCATAGTGGTTGTATCAATTTACATTCCCACCAACAGTGTAGGAGGGTTCCCTTTTCTCCACACCCTCTCCAGCATTTACTGTTTGTAGACTTTTTGATGATGGCCAATCTGACCAGTGTGAAGTGATTCCTCATTGTAGTTTTAATTTGCATTTCTCTAATTATTCGAGATGATGAGCATTTCTCTATGTGCTTTTAGGCCACCTCTATATCTTCTTTGGAGAAATGCCTATTTAGATCTTCCACCCATTTTTTAATTGTATTGTTTGTTTATTTGATATTGAGGTGCATGTACTGTTTGTAAATTTTGGAGATTAATCCTTGTCAGTTGCATCATTTGCAAATATTTTCTCCCATTCTGTGGGTTGTCTTTATGTTTTGCTTATGGTTTCCTTTACTGTACAAAAGCTTTTCAGTTTAATTAGGTCCCATTTATTTATTTTTGTTTTTATTTTCATTAGGAGGTGAATCCGAAAAGATATTGCTGGAATTTATGTCAAAGCATGTCCTGCCTATGTTTTCCTTCAGGAGTTTTATAGTATCTTGTCTTACATTTAAGTCTTTAATCCATTTTGAGTTTATTTTTTTGTATGGTGTTAGAGAATGCTCTAATTTCATCCTTTTACACATAGCTGTTCAGTTTTCCCAGCATCATTTATTGAAGAGACTGTCTTTTCTCCATTGTATATTCTTGCCTCCTTTGTCATAGATTAATTGACCATGTGTGTGTGTGAATTTATGGGCTTTCTATCCTGTTCCATTGAATGTATATTTGTTTTTGTGCTGGTACCATACTGTTCTGATTACTGTATCTTTGTAGTATACTCTGAAGTCAGGGAGCCTGATTCCCCCAGCTCTGTTCTTCTTTCTTTTGATTGCTTTAGCTATTCAGGATCTTTTGTGTTTCCATGCAAATTTTAATATTTTTTTGTTCCAGTTATGTGAAAAATGTCATTGGTAATTTGATAGGGATTGCATTTAATCTGTAGATTGCCTTGGGTAGTATAGTCATTTTGACAATATTGATTCTTCCAATCTAAGGACATGTTCTATCTTTCCATCTGTTTGTGTCATCTTCAGTTTCTTTCATCAGTTCCTTATAGTTTTTGGAGTACAGGTCTTTTGCCTCCTTAGGTAGGTTTATTCCTTTTTATTTTATTCTTTTTGATGTGATGGTTAATGGGATTGTTTCCTTAATTTCTATTTCTGATCTTTCATTGTTAGTGTATAGAAATAAAACAGATTTCTGTGTATTAATTTTGTATCCTGCAACTTTACCAAATTCATTGACCAGCTCTAGTAGTTTTCTGGTGGCATATTTGGGATTTTCTATGTATAGTATGTATAGTATCATGTCATCTGCAAACAATGACAGCTTTACTACTTCTTTTCCAGTTTGGATTCCTTTCATTTCCTTTTCTTCTCTGATTGCTGTGGCTAGGACTTCCAGAATTATGTTGAATAAAAGTGGTGAGAGTGAACATCCTTCCTCTTATTCCTGATCTCAGAGGGAATGCTTTCAGCTTTTCACCAATGAGTATGATGTTAGCTGTGGGTTTGTCATATATTGCTTTTATTATGTTGAGTTATATACCCACTATGCCCACTTTCTGGAGAGTTTTTTTTTAATCATAAATGGGTGTTGAATTTTATCAAACGCTTTCTCTGGATCTATTGAGATGATCATATGTTTTTTCTTCAGTTTGTTAATCTGATGTATCACATTGATTGGTTTGCAGATATTGAAAAATCCTTGCATCCCTGGGATAAATCCCACTTGATCATGATGTATGATCCTTAGAATGTATTGTTGGATTTGGTTTGCTGGTATTTTGTTGATGATTTTTGCATCTGTGTTTATCAGTGATGTTGGCATGTAAAATTGTGTGTGTGTGTGCATGTGTGGTATCTTTATCTGGTTTTGGTATCAGAGTGATGGTGGCCTCATAGAATGAGTTTGGGAGTGTTCCTTCCTTTGCAATCTTTTGGAATAATTTGAGAAGGATAGGTGTTAACTCTTCTCTAAATGTTTGATAGAATTTGCCTGTGAAGCCATTTGGTCCTGGACTTTTCTTTGTTGGGAGTTTTTAAATCACTGATTCAATTTCAGTACTGGCAACTGGTCTGTTCATATATTCTTTTTCTTCCTGGTTCAATCTTGGGAATTTGTACCTTTCTAAGAATTTGTCCATTTTCTAGGTTGTGTATTTTATTGACATAGAATTGCTTGTAGTAATCTCTTACGTTCCTTTGTATTTCTGTGTTGTCTGTTTTAACTTCTCCTTTTTTCATTTCTAATTTTATGGATTTGAGCCCTCAAGCTTTTTTTCTTGATGAGACTGGTTAAAGGTTTATCAATTTTATTTATCTTTTCAAAGAACTATCTTTTAGTTACATTGATTTTTTTCTATTGTTTTCTTTATCTCTATTTCATTTATTTCTGCTCTGGTCTTTATAATTTCTTTCCTTCTACTAACTTTGGATTTTGTTTGTTCTTCTTTCTCTAGTTGGTTTAGGTATAAGGTTAGGTTATTTGAGATTTTTCTTGTTTCCTGAGGTAAGAGTCTATTCATATAAACTTCCCTCTTAGAACTGCTTTTGCTGCATCCTGTAGGTTTTGGATCTTCATGCTTTCTTTTTCATTTGTCTCTAGGTATTTTTTGATTTCCTCCTGGATTTCTTCAGTGATCCATCCATTGGTTGTTTAGTAACATACTATTTAACCTCCACATGTTTTTGTTTTTTACAGTTTTTTTCCTGTAATTGATTTCTAATCTTATAGCACTGTGGTCAGAAAAGATGCTTGATATGATTTCAGTTTTCTTAAATTTACCAAGTATTCTGCTTTCAGATGGAAAATTCTATAAATATAAGTTAAGTCCATCTGGTCTAATCTGTCCTTCAAGTCCTGTGCTTTTTTATTCATTTTCTATCTGGATAATCTGTCCATTGATGTAAGTAGGGTGTTAAAGTCCCCTACTATTATTGTGTTACTGTCAGTTTCTTCTTTTATCACTATTAGCATTGCCTTATATATTGAGGTGCTCCTATGTTGGGTGCATACATATTTACAATTGTTATATCTTCTTCTTGGGTTGATCCCTTGATCATTATGTAGTGTCCTTCCTTGTCTCTTTTTACTGTCTTTAAAGTTTTTTTGTCATATATGAGTAATCCTACTCCAGCTTTCTCTTGATTTCCATTTGCATGGAATACCCTTTTCCATCCCCTCACTTTCAGTCTGTATGTGTCTGTAGGTCTGAAGTGAGTCTCTTGTAGACAGCATATATACGGGTCTTTTGTATCCATTCAGCTGGTCTCTGTCTTTTGGTTGGAGCATTTAATCCATTTACATTTAAGTTAATTATTGATATGTATGTTCTTATTACTATTTTATTAATTGTTTTGGCTTTGTTTTTGTAGGTCTTCCCTTCCTCTTTTGTCCTCTTGTGATTTGATGACTATCTTTAGTGTTGTGTTCAGATTGCTTTTTCTTTTTTGTGTGTTTATCTATTGTAGATTTTTGGTTTGTGGTTCCCATGAGGTGTTTTTTTTTTTTTTTTTTTGCGGTATGCGGGCCTCTCACTGTTGTGGCCTCTCCCATTGCGGAGCACAGGCTCCGGATGCGCAGGCTCAGCGGCCATGGCGCATGGGCCCAGCAGCTCCGCGGCATGTGGGATCTTCCCGGACCGGGACACGAACCAGTGTCCCCTGCATCGGCAGGCGGACTCTCAACCACTGCGCCACCAGGGAAGCCCTCCCATGAGGTTTTGATATAGCAGTCTGTATATATACACAAAATTGTTTTAAGTTTCTGGTCTCGTAATTTCAAATGCATTTTCAGTATCCTGTATTTTTACTCTCCTCACAATTGCTGGTTTTGATATTATATTTCTTTGTGGATGATCTCCTACCTTTATTGTATGTTTGCCTTTACTGGTGAGCTTTCCTATTTGTAATTTTCTTGTTTCTAGTTGTGGCCTTTTTTTTTTCCATCTAGAGAATTTCCTTTAGCGATTGTTGTAAAGCTGGTTTGGTGGTGCTGATTCTCTTAGCTTTGGCTTGTCTGTAAAGTGTTTTGATTTCTCTGTCAAATCTGAACTAGAGCCTTGCTGGGTAGAGTATTCTTGGTTGTAGGTTTTTCCTTTCATCCATTTAAATATATTGTACCACTCCCTTCTGGCCTGCCAAGTTTCTGCTGAAAAATCAGCTGATAACCTTATGGGGATTCCCTTGTATGCTAGCTTTTGCTTTTCTCTTGTTGCTTTTAATATTTTATCCTTGTGTTTAATTTTTTTCAGTTTGATTAATATGTGTCTCAGCATGTTCCTCCTTGGGTTCATCCTGTATGGGACTCTCTGAGCTTCCTAGGCCTGATTGTATGTTTCCTTTCCCATATAGGGAAGTTTTTTCCTATTAATCTCTTCAAATATTTTCCCAACCCCTTTCTCTCTTATCCTTTAGGACCCCTATAATGTGAATGTTGGTGAGTTTAATATTGTCCCAGAGGCTCATAGACTGCCCTCATTTCTTTTCATTCTTTTTTCTTTATTGTGTTCTGCAGAATAAAGCAGTGATTTCCACCAGTCTGTCTTCCAGCTCACTTATTTGTTCTTCTGCCTCATTTCTACTATTGATTCCTTCTACTGTGTTCTTCATTTCAGTTATTGTATTGTTCATCTCTGTTTGTTCTTTAAATCTTCTAGCTCTTTGTTAAACATTTCATGTATCTTCTTGGACTGTGCCTCCAGTCTTTATCTGAAATCTGAGATTATCTTTACTATCATTACTCTGAATTCTTTTTCAGGAAGATTGCCTATCTCTACTTTACTTCATTGTTCTTGTGAGAGTTTATCTTTTTCCTTCGTCTGGAATGTATTTTTCTGCCATGTCGTTTTGTCAAACTTTCTCTGTTTGTGGCCTCCATTCCTCAGGCTGCAGGATTGTAGCTCCTCTCACTTTTGTTGTCTGCCCCCTGGTGGGTGAGGTTGGTCCAGGGGCTTGTGCAGGCTTCCTGGTGGGAGGAACTGTTGCCTGCCCAATGGTGGGTGGACCTGGATCTTATCCCTCTGGTGGGTACAGCTATGTCAAGTGGTATGTTTGAGGCAGCTGTGGGATCAGGACAAATTTAGGCAGCCTGTCTGCTGAAGGGTGGAGCTGTGTTCCCACCCTGTTGGTTGTTTGGCCTCAGGCATACCAGCACTGGAGCCTGCAGACTGTTGCGTGAGGCCAGGTCTCAGTGCCAAAATGGTGACCTCCAGGAGAGTTCATGCCAATGAATATTCAGTGGGGCCTCTGCCACCAGTGTCCTTGCCCTCATGGTGAGTGGCAGTCGACCTTCACCTCCTCAGGAGACCCTTCAAGCCCTGCAGGTAGGTCTGGCCCAGGTCCTATGGAGTCACTGCTTTGCCCTGGGTCCCAGTGCACGTGAAACCTTGTGTGCACCCTCCAAGAGTAGATTTTCTGTTTCCCCCAGCCTTCTGGAGCTCCTGCACTCAAGCCCCACTGGCCTTCAAAGCCAAATGCTCTGGGGGCTCCTCCTCCCAATCCCAGACCCCCAGGCTGGAGAGCCTGATGTGGGGCTTAGAATTCTCACTCCTGTGGGAGAACCTCTGCAATATAATTATTTTCCAGTTCCTGGGTTGCCCGCCCAGGGGGTATAGGATTTGATTATATCACGAAAGCACCTCTGCCATTGTTAGATCGTGGCTTCTTCTTTGTCTTTGGATGTAGAATATCTATTTTGGTAGATTCATGTCTTTTTTGTTGATGGTTGTTCAGTAGTTAGTTGTGATTTCGGTGTTTGGGTGAGAGGAAGTGAGCTCAAGTCCCTCTACTCCACCATCTTGTCTGTACCCTCAAGGGTATGTTTCCTCTTGTTATAGATTATAAATCTAACTACTGCAAGTAGGCCTGTTCTATTTATTAAAAAATTATCTGCTTTTTGTCTTGAATCTCACAAACTTCTTTATAGGTAATTAAAATAATTTAAAATAAGTTATTTCTTAGGATTATTTAATATTTTCTTTTCAGCTTGTTTACTGCACTTCATTTGACGTTCGTAGTTTTTTAAAAGCTCTAGGAAGTGATAGATGTTCATATCTAAGGTAAATGACATAGATTAATAAAATGGTAGAGTTTAAAATATTTATAATTTTTTGTTAATCAATATGGTATCTAATAATGCAAATAAATACAAATAAATTCTAAAATAAAAATAAATAACTTCCAGTTCCCTTAAGCTCCTTAGTCACTTGAGGCTTTATTTTAAAAGCCAGTTTTACTGGCTTTGTGATTATTTTGTCTTTTTTTAAAAACCACATTTCCTCCTCCTCAGTCCTTCCTCAATGACATGTGCTTGCATGTGCACACGTGAAAGTACAAAAATGTACATATATCAGTGAAATACACAGAAATGTACATATATCAGTGAAATACACATGATTGCCAGCTTTAGATGGTTTTATAGACATGTACACTTAAATGATTAAATGATTACAACAGCATGAACTTTAATTATTTGGAAATACATTTCCACAGTTTATCAGACTCAAGAATGTAAGAGACTAGCTTTAGTTCTCTCAATCCCTTTTCTGCTCAGAAAATTTGACAATTTAAAATATACTTCCTTTTAAGTCTTAATCCTTATCAAGTGATACTTTGATGTGATATGACATTGTTATTATATTATTATATTATATCTTTGATCAGGCATTTAATAGATATGTATGTATGATTAATGAAATTTAAATTTAAGAAATTAGGAACTAGCCTTTTTATATTGACAACATATATTGTAGAGGCAGTTTCTGTGACTGAAAAGCACATAAAACACACACACACACACACACACACGCACCAGAAATGATTCCAACAGCTTAAGCAGAAGGTACTTTTAGATTACTCTGCTTGAACTGATCCTATTGTTAAAGGATTTCATGCCTTTCAACATTTAGTTTTTATTTCAGTTTGCTTTTTTACATCTTTCAATTTTATGTTATAACTCTGTATTAACTTTATCATTTTATTCCTGACTCATGCTCCAAAATGCTTTGCCGGTTATACTAATGGATATTTTATGGGATTGTAGTTCTTACAGGAAATAAACTGATAAATCTTAAGTGTACTTAAATTGTTTTCACAGTAAAGCAGAATTACTTAGTAGAATTCATAAGAGAATATAGGCAGGATGAACACCAAGAGCAGTTTTATTATCATACTAGCTGTATAGTAACTATGCATTTCGTATGTGTCTTTGCATATATGAAATGGGAGCAGCAGTACCACTTGTAAGCTTTTCCAGAGTCAGAATATCTTTATAGAAAGTACACCTGGGTTTGGAGACAGATAAAGTTTTCCAACTTGCCTGTTTCACTTAATAGCCTGTGTGACCTTTAGCAACTGATTTCAACTTCCTAAGTGCCAGTTTCCTGTGCTTTTGAAAAGGGACAAAAACAGACATAGTGCATTCTTGAGAGGATTCATATAAATTACTTGGTACAGTGCCTGGCATATAACTATATTCTGTTAATGACATCTATTATTGTTAGTAATAGTTGTAGTGGTAAAGATTACAGAGGTAGAGGGAAATGTGAATATAAGTAACTACTCTTAGTAAGTTTGTAAACTATGCATGTTTTGGTTCATATGCACTCATTTATGGTAGCAGGCTTTTATTATACAGATGTTATATTACTCTTAATGTCAGATGAAATTTTTTGGAAATTTAGAGAGAAAAATCATTATATATTTTTTAATTCATATAGCAGTATTATGTAAAATTCACATCTTCCACATATTCAAAAGTCAGATTGGCCAGCAGTGTAAAAACAGCAAATATAAATAATGAAATTCCTCTTTTTCATCCCATCTTGGTTACATTTTTCCACAGAATATGCTAGTTATTTTTCTTTTTGTTAATTCTAAGCACACGTTTTATGAATCTGAAATAAGAAAAAAGGGTGTGTTTTGTTAAGAATTACTGATATTGTCATTGCTTGGAAAGGAAAATTTAAGCAATTAGATATTTTGTTTGGGGTATAGAATTATTTATAAAGTGTATCTACCAAAAGTTGAGTTGTTTTAATACTCTTCTATCTGTCTGAGAGGGATTAGAAGAAGGTATTGCAATGTTTGCTTACATAGGAAAATACTGAAAGAAAGCCACTTAAATCACATATATGTGTAAATTTATTGATGGTCCAGAAAAATAAAGTTTCATGTACTTCAATTGTTCCTCTTTTCCAGGTTGCTTCCTTCTAATTTTGTCTTTTATACAAGGTGAAAAGAAGTATTTAAATAAGTTCTGTTGTAATTTAGTTAAAATATTCTTATGGCCTTTCACTGTAAAATAATATTTCAAAAATTAAGGTAACTCTAAAATCCTTTGATGTAGAAGTCTATCCTTTGTGGCATGGACTTGATTTACCACTCTGGTCTTATTTCACACTATTGTCCCTTTCATTGTCTTTCCTTAGGCAAGTTTGAACTAGTAGCTGTTTATGCATATCTTTGTCAGGGTCTCTCTGACTTTGAAATATTTGCAAATGTCATTGCCTGAGAAATACCCCTATCCCTTCCACTCCAAGTGGCTAATAATAATTCATGTTTCTCATCTTAGTTGGGACGTCAGTAGCTTCTGCATTCTAGTTATTTAACTCTCCTATGTTTCCTCTCCAACACATACGCATATCTCCAGCTTCTCTATAGTACCTTTACCTTATATATTGAGTACTAATTGTCTTTGATTTCTCTATCTTTCCACACTGGAAGTTTTTTTTTTTTTTAATAAAAGAAGCTATTTTTTCCCCCTTCATGTCCCCTGTACCTTGAACAACACCCATAATGTTCATTTAATAAAAATTATAGATGAATTAAGGTGTGCAAATACATTTGCATCAGAAAGGTGAAATGTCTATTTCTCTATACTGAAATAAATCAATTTTAATCAAAATGTTTATTGTGTCAAATCAATGTGGAAATGAAAATATAATGATTTGTTTCTATTCCTCTATTATATATATAAATATATATAGGTAATTAGTATATATTCATTTCTTACATAAGAAATAAAAATTATCTGCAGTTCCATCATCTAGTAATAGTTATTTTTGTTGTATATTTTCTATTTTATTATCTATAATACTCTTGTTATTATATATTAACTTTGTCGATCCATATATTTCCATCTGTCTTTCAGAAATTCAAGACGTATTAAGACTTATCTCCCAACAACTATATAGTCTTTATTTAACTCTGTTATAGAAATTGTCATAAAGTTTCATAAATGTTCTTCCTACTAAATAAAATAAACTTACACTGAATTATTTAATTCTTAATTTTGTACACCTAAGTCAATTGGAAACATTTAATTTACTCTCCACATTTGAATATGGCATACAAGTGTATACATAATGAATAATTCAAATATGGTATATTTGTTGTGGAAATGCCTGCAAAAGGGAGTAGCAGTGAATTTTTCATTAGAAATGTCTGTGCTTTTTTCTTTTAAAACCTCTGAAGATAGCTATTCTTTATTTAGGGTTTATTTGTTTTGCTTTTATTAGGCTTTTGGTTAATGAAGCTTTTCGAGTTTTTCATTTATCTTGATTTAAATTTCCTTAGTCTTAAAACTCAGGCCAATGAACCAGAGTTTACCAATCCTTTTCAACTCCTATCTTCAGAGTGGAAGCCCTTGAAAATAAAAAATGTGGGGAAAGCATAATGGGAGTATTTGCTATCTATTCTTTCCCACTGTATGCATTAGAGTGTAGTTTCTGATTCATATACAAACATTTATATACCTACAGATTTATAACTTATTTTTCTAATACTTGGGACTCCAACCCATTTCAAAAATTTTTGTAAACAACCATTCACTGAGAGCAAATGTTATTTGTTCCTTTACCTGCTACTACCTTTTTCTCTCTTCCCAGTTCCAAAAGAAGTCTAAATAAACACAACTTGTTATTTCTTGTTTTAAATTTATTTTGGAAAATGTGGCCACATTTTCACTTATCCTTTTCAAACAATTAAAACCTTTCCTTTTCACATTACATCTTCTTGAGTTATCTAGTCTCCATTTTCTTTTTTTTTTTTTTGCGGTACGCGGGCCTCTCACTGTTGTGGCGTCTCCCGCTGCGGAGCACAGGCTCCGGACGCACAGGCTCAGCGGCCACGGCTCACGGGCCCAGCCGCTCCGCGGCATGCGGGATCCTCCCAGACCGGGGCACGAACCCGTGTCCCCTGCATCGGCAGGCGGACTCTCAACCACTGCGCCACCAGGGAAGCCCTCCATTTTCATTTTTGTCTGAATAGCAGCACTAGAAGTTTTGTAATAGGGAAGTTAGAAGGTTGGGACATTAATAGTTCATAAAATATTTCTTTTATACATTTCAGTGTCAAATTATGTTTACCTAAATTATGTATGTACTTTGTTAAACAGCTTGGATAACTTGCATATCTCAGGAGGAATTTAAAGCAAAGAGAGGGTGAACAGAGAGGGGAAGGGAGGGGTGGCAGAGGGGAGGAGAGGAAACAAGTTTTGTATGTTGGTAGTGAGGTTTGTGATGACTACTGTCTCCCTCGAAGAAGTTAAATGATGAGTTAAATCAGTTTTTATCATTAAAATATTATACAACTATTTTATTGACCAAGTAAGGGAAACAAATTCTCCTTTAAAGCAACTTAAGGCAAAAACAGAATCTAGTGGAATCACGTGAACTTCTTGGGAAACAAGTTACTTAAACTTTGTAAACTGTATTGTTCTCCTTCAAAATGGGTGGTAATAGTAGTAAAACTCCCAAGATGAGATGTGGTCATGTGAGTACAGCACTCCCAGCTGTGCCAGACACACAATAAACACATTACAATAATTATGCTCACGATCTCCTTTTAAGTGTTATATTTAGTAATAAGAGGAGGACCCCAGCCAGAGGCCCAGTCACATTAGTTAATCAGAATTAGTACATTTGCATTTGAATTATGAAATCCCAGACATCCTCCATGCATTATGTCCCTTACTTATAACAGGATTGGAGTCATGTCAGATCCCTTAAACAAGACTTCTAAATGCGTAGATTCCAGAAGGAAACAATTAAGAAGCAAAAAAATAAAGATAAAAAAATATAAACATACTAAATGGAATACGCTGGATGGTATTTATTGAAAATGTTTTGGATTTTAAATGTAAATGCTCTGAAAGGAGATCCGTAAAATCCTATCAATTTACCAAACCAAACAAAACACAACAGCTAACAAAAAACAGTATAATCATTTGATCTCACATTGTATAATCATTTGATCTCACATTTAAGCAAATCATGTCTCTAGCATTCAACCATGATCCTGACTCAGTGGTTCCTGTACTAAAAGAAAAGATGCCAAAGATGGAGTAATTATGACCTGAAATTTAAAGGTCTAAATGTTTAAGCTGATAAGTAAAGCACCGCCAGAATGAAGTATGCACACAAAGACTCATTAATTGTACAGTAACCAAATTTTAATTAGTGGGGAATATTAGTGTAGAAGCACATGACTCACCAACAATGTGTTTTTGGTTTTGCTTTTTTTTTTTTTTTTTTTGCAGGACAAAGTTCAGCATTTACAGAAGGCTTTTGCTTCAAGAGTAGATAAATCCACACAAACTGAACTTCTAGGCTATGATGTAAGTAGCTATATAAAACCATTTTTATCTTCTTTATTGGTATTCAGACCTCCACAGCTTATTTACTTCTGCTGCTGCTGTGCCCATGCATTGATTTAATAGGATTTAGTGGTTCCCCATTCATCTTTTGCTCTTAAATAATCCCCAAATACCTTCTGGGACTGAAAAAGATAATTACAGGCACCGACTAGCGTACCAGTGTCTTATTAATTTCTTTAAACCAACAACTCTAATACAGTCTTTTGAATTAGTGAATTTGCAGACATGTGGAAGAGACATATTAGAATACTAGGACAATTTATTTTGAAGAGAGTACTAACTTATTAACTGTTTGATAAAGTTATTATGTTTGCAATCACTAAGGGCCAAGCATATTGTTTTTACATTCTGGCACATAAAAGGAAACACAGGTTTGCAGAGAAATTTACAATACTATTTTAGCTTTTGGGCTTTGGTGCAGGTTGCAGAAAGTAATTTAATTGAAAGTTAGCATTTTGTTCTCAGTGTGAAATACTTGTTCAACTGTCAAAATAGGATTATAAAGCATGTTTTAATACAAGATGGCTTCTAGTAACACTAAATGATTTTGGACAACTTTGATTCAAATACCTATCTTAAATAAAGCAATGAAATTTTCACGTTGCCTAAGTTCATGACTTTAAATTTCCTTTTGATGGAAACATAAGGGAATTATCTTCTGTATCTTGTATCTAACATTTGTGAGAAATCTCATCTTTTTAAAAAACATGTATTATTTTCACCACTTTATTGACAAGTATTAGTAGAAGAGAGAGAATTTTAAGTTTGATGAAGGGGTATAATGATAAAATGTATGTCTATCTGCATGTCCTTGTGTTTATAACATAAATATGATGTTACCATTGTGTTGCCTTTCAAAGTATATTAACATATTTAACATAAAGCTGTCTCTATGAGGATATAAACCAAAGTTTTCAATTCCAGAAAAAATTGTTTTCAGATATTTATGTACATTATTTTTTAATTTAAAAAAACATTAAAAGCTATGCTTTTCTTTTGTGTTATTCTCTTACATTCATTTAATGTTTATTCTAGATACCTAAATATTCTAGATATCAATATTCTGACTATAATACTTCTTGAATACCAGTGCTATATGTTATTTAAATGATATTAATGTTTAATATTTTTTAAATAAATGGTTTTTATTAAGATCAAATGGATTTTACCACAGTAATTCAATAGGGGAGGTAGCTAAGTTGTAGCTACTAGCAATTTCCTATGCATTTTAATGCATATCTATGACCCATACTTCTCTTGTTTTTACAAAATTTCTTATATCAATGCTATTTAGTTCTCCAGACATGTAAATAAAAATTTAAAAAGCCATGATCATAGTTAATTCTTCATCATTCGTAGCTCCTTTTCATATCTGACAGTGAGAGCTTAATGTATTTTACTGGTTAAAGAGTAATAATTTTTTGGTAGTGAGTCCTTAAAGGATCACCTTGTACAAGTTTCTGATATGATTTGGGTAGTCATTAACATAGAATGATATGTTCTAAAGATTTCATACTTTATACTTCCTGGTGATATATTGTAGCACAATCATCAGAATCAGCAAATTAATTACCAAAAATATGCATCTAGAACCCTATGCCAGTAACCAGATGTAAGTGTTGTAATAGATTTTAGGGCAATTTGTATTGAAAAAACTGGGGAGGGAAATACTTTAAATAAACAAAACAGAAATAAGTAAAGCATTTTAAATGTGATAAATTGTGTGACTATTTGGAATATTATTCATCAATAGTGTAACTTTTTTCATGACTGAAATATATTTTCTATACTTTTCAATATCTATAACTCAATTTTTACATTCTTATATTCAATAAGAATCATCCTTTGACTTATAACATTTTGCTCACATTTTCTCAGGAAATATAATTTGACATTTTAATTTTTCACAAATATATATATACCAACAGTATGCTATATTTATTTGTAATTTGCAATAGTATTTATCAGAAAAAATGAGAAATCTTGTAGAAATCATGCACATTATGGATGATTTTTTTGTCTCTTATTTTTTTTCTAAAACTCAATATTCGCCACAAATTGTTCTTTACAGATAATTATGGATCATGTTTCAGTGATATGAATGTCAGTATATAAGGGACTACAAGTATCTATTAATATAATTTCCTTGGGAAGACAGCTGTTACTACACATTTTGCTTAAGAAAGGAAATAGAATCCCCAGAAGATACTAATTATAATGAAAACTATTAAAAGAAATTTCCAAATATCCACTACAGTGAATAAGTTCAAAGGTTTGTACAATAAACAACTTCTAGCCTGTAACAGATTTATCAGGAGACTTGAAACTTACGTTAGAGTACAGTGTGCTCTGATTTCTAATGCACATGGCAAGAATTATTTAAAAGTAAATTCAGGGCTTCCCTGGTGACACAGTGGTTGAGAGTCCACCTGCCAATGTAGGGGACACGGGTTCGTGCCCCGGTCCGGGAAGATCCCACATGCCGCGGAGCGGCTGGGCCCGTGAGCCATGGCTGCTGAGCCTGCGCGTCCGGAGCCTGTGCTCCGCAACGGGAGAGGCCACAACAGTGAGAGGCCCGCGTACCGCAAAAAAGAAAAAAAAAAAAAGTAAATTCAGAGTATCTCAGCAAGGGCCTGTAAACACAATAGTTCTTGTGATGAGGGAGATTGTTAAATAAATGATGAATGTGTCTTAAATAATCAATGCCAGTTTAACCTCTTTGACCCTCCTCTGTCTTCACAGGCTTAGTTTATTGAAAGATCAAAGAATAATTTCTTAGGTGTCACTTGAGTTATTAAAACTGGAGAGAATATGAATAGATTTTGTCAGGTAGCAATGTTGCCAATTACAAGATTACATTAAGAGGTAGACAAGATTCTTCTGATTACATCAGTTGTATAAGTAGATGCTTCAACAAAGCACATATGCTGCCTATAAACACTTTATAGTTTGAACTACTGCAAATAACATTTTGGTTAAAGTAATTAAGCATGAACAACCAAAATGCTATAATCTGGCAGTGAGAAAATTCAGATCGTTTTACTAATTTGACACCTTTATGGACAGTTTTTTAACTTCCTTTTGATGGTCTACAGAAGATTGTCATTTTAAATGTGGCTGATTGACTTTGGGTGTAAATTTTCCTTTCAATTAGTGCCTGAACTTGACTCAGAACTGTCACAGGATCTCTAGATTACTCTTAGAGGCAGAAGCACTAAAGTTTTAAGATCTTCCTTTCATTAGTATATGTTTTACACTTATATTTAAAAAGAAGTGTTTAGTTGAACTAGGAATGCTTTGTTCATATTTTCTTTAAGAGTTTTAAAGTTACCAGGTATTTCATCAAATACTAGTAATCACTGTTAGTCTAAATATCATTAGTGGTTTTCATTTGACTATTTAAAATCAACCGAATTGTGACATCACACATTTTGTCTGTCATGTATGAGTGAAGCATAAATCAGTTTAGAAATGTACGCTCACAGCACTGTGTGTTCTCCAAATATTTTAACGCATTTTCCAAATGGTGGGATTTACTTTGTAAATGCAGCTTTCTACTTAAGTAGTTGCATTATGAATACACACTTTGAAAAACTCAAAACAATCACCTATGTATTCTCAATTTATGCTATTTTTCTTAGATTTAATTTTGGATCCCTCCCGGCACCGTTAGTAGTGTGCAGGGAGTTCTAACAAATATGAAATAGTTCATCATGTAAGGAATAAAAGTAATTCGTTTTTACTGTAATTGTTTTATTAGCTATTAGAGCAGGAGAATATTTTGTGTTATGCTAACACATTATGTCAGCTTATGGGTTAAGCCCAATGCTAAGAATTGAATAACTATCAGTTAGGCTCCCTCATCCAGCTGCTAATAAACTGTAGTTTCTTAAACCTATTTTGGATCCATTTGTTGCTATCACCTTTCTTAAATTCAGTGCTTTTCCTGATCAAACATCAGTGTGCCCCAGTGTTTAGTAGATGAGTACCTTTCCCCAATAGGCTTCATTCTTTAATATTTACTTATCTCAGGTATTTCTGTTAATTTTTACAAGTTAAAAAAATCAGATTTCAAAACTGAACGATATATTCTAGATTTTCTTTTGAACTACAGTTTTTCATATTACATTAAGGGTAACTTTCATATAGGAACATTGATGAAAAACACTGGAAACATCGACTGCCACAGGTGCTTGTTACTATTTAATGGAGGAATCAGCTTATCTTTTGGTGAAATTCTAAGGGCATCACTTTTGAAGATTCATACCTACATCGTTCAACAAATACTACTAAATGCTTACTGGAAGCCAGGCCTTGTTCTAGGTACTTGAGATACATCCTTTAACCAAACAACAAATAATCCCGCAGGGAGCTTGTACTTTATTATACTTAAGTAAAAAATATAATAAATAAGTAAAGTGTATGGTATGTTAGAAGCTACTAATGCAATGTAAAAGAGAAAAATAACACAGGGAAAAGATAATTGTGAATGTAGGGATGTGGTCAGGGCTACGATCCAAAAATTTTAAATAGAGTGACCTGGGCAGGTCTGAGGATGAAGTGTGAGATGTGAGACTTGAAGGAGGTGAGGTGAAAAATCACCTTTAGCCAGAAATCCTTTTGTGATGTGCTCCTTGCAACTCCTCAAAGACCCTCAGTCAGAACAAATTGCTGTTATCTTGGCTGCAGGCCTAGAATAAGAATAGTTTGCTTCATTTAGAGGCCCTGCAACATGAAAAAAAAAATGCATTCTGGACAATTAAACCCTAGAATCAGACCCAGTGCATCAGGAAACTCACATTAGGGGAGCCCAGACCACCTGAGGGAACAGCCTGCTCAGCCTCTTCGATCATATTCACTTAGGGGCACTAAGAAGAAAACTGTCGAATCGACTATACTATGTAAATTACATTTGCTTTTCTTCTTTCTTTTTTTGCATGCATTCTCTCCATCCTCTTCTCTGTGTACCACTCTTCTTGCAGCCCAGGCAGAGCTGAATCTATAAACTTTAAATGTACGGTTACACTTCATTGTATATCAGCACATCCCATTTATTAGAGGTGTGCTACTAACAGTGAACAAATAAAGCACTCAATAATTACTTGGTGAAAGTTAAATGAATAGATTAAGACTCTAATGATTTTTTTAATGATAATTTTATAATCCTAAAATCAGTAACAAATCAGTATGCAGTGTTTTACTTTATTCACAAAAATACAGAAGTACATATTGCTATCCTACATTTTTATGCTATATTTCTTTGTCATATCTAACAAATATTTTGCAATGACTACTTTGTGCCTTTTAGAAGATGTATTAAATGCAAGTCAGCATAGACAACCAATGATTTTAAAACATGGGTGAAAACGTGCAGTTGTCCTTAACAGTATTGCATTGAATGGTTCCTTTTAAAATTCTGAATCTTTATGTAGGAGCTAGATCATTCCTGGAATGTCTCCAGGTCTTTAATTCATTTCTGGCTACATAGAATTGGTATTAGTTAACTGATAATTCTTTTGTTAAGTGAATTTGTGGTTGAAATTCTCATGGGGAAAATAGCAAGGCTTAGTGTTAACTATGAAAATTCTTATAATTATAAAAATATTCATTAAAACAAAGCAAAAGAGCACACCCACAAATATTTTATATAGCTTAAATTACGTAGGGGAGGAAAAATAACTTTCCCTCTAACCTTCTTGGCTGAGGTCTGCCCGCCATGGTAATAGAGACAGAATTACAGTAGAAAACAAACAGAAGTTTAGTAGCGTGTATACTTCCTGTATAAGTGGGACATACCCAGGAAAAGAGTAATTCCCTGATATGGCCCAGACCACCACCTTAAATACCACCTCCAGCTGAAGGCAAATAAAATGGGGGTAGGGAGGGCAGTAATGGGAGGTTACCAGGAAAAACACAGTAAACAAGGGTATGGTTGTGCAGATTTAAGTTGGTGTCCTCTTCATTAATAGAATTTTCTAGAGATTGGGTCATTCTCTTCCTGGTACCGAGAGAGAGAGACGCCCTTACAGTTGGAGGTTTGTCTTAAAAAATGTGAATTCTTCTTACAAAGGGTAACTTCTCAATTTTTTAGAGCTTCTCCTGCTGTTTCTTAAAAATAACCAGCTCAAGATAATCCATTTGCCAAAGAGGCATGTTTTGTGCTAGTATATTTTGCTCCCTTTCATCTACTAATAGTGATGATCATATTTGCTTAAAATTATGTTGACTCTGTGATAGCATTGATAGGAGAGAAGAAAAGTAGATATTTGTTGAAAAGAAAATTTCTCCCAACCCACTTCTACTTCCATCTCATAGATTGCCACTTCTATAGGAAATCTAACTTCAGAATTTCAAATATTTGCCTTAGAAAACTTTAGAAGTTATTTTAGTATTTTCCAGTGTGCTAAGTGGCATTGCATAATAGGGGGTCCCTTCTGAAGGAAGAAAACACAATGTATACGCTAAGGGCATCTCTCAATATCTGTTTATGATGTACTATGCAGTTGTAGCTAATCATAATTTGTATTAATTTAAGCTCTAAGACTTTCTTCAAGTACTTGTTCAATGTAAATCTTTGGAGATTTATATTATTTCTAGGGAAAGCAGTGGTTTCCTTTAATGTCTACAATCAGGAAAATCTGTAAAAGGAAATTTATTCTTTAAATATATATATACACACGTATCTTTGCAATATAAATACAAAATATTTATATAGATAAATATATATATATATATACACCAAAACACAGTCTCTCAATACACACAGAGAAACACCTGCATGACACAGGTATAAAAATTAATCTACTTTTATTTACTCTACTTATTATAGAAGGTAGGATTCGATGCAAATTTTTTTAAACTTTTGTCTGTATATACTAAGAATTAACAAATTATACACTAATATGTTTTAAATGGCTATTTGAATTTTAATATGATTAAACTGGATTCATACAAATATTGGCTGAGTATATTTGTGATCCAATTATATTATACTTTGTATAAATTAATATTTAAATGTTTTTAAAGGTAATAGTCACAATGACTCCCTAAAAACATTACTTTTTCAATATGCAGAAATCATAAAACCATATATTCTAAATTGAAATGATAATGATGACAATTTTTTGCCTTAGCATAACGATGTGACAGTACTTTATTTTTTTCATTATACCAACTGATGGCTTTTCTATTTTGTCATGGTTGAGGCTTTGTTTAATCAGGCTATCAGATTTAATTAATTAAATTACTTCATTTTTTCCCCTTCAGTTTTCTTATGATATCTGCTGTTCTCTGACAATCTCCTACTTGTAACTTGATTTCAGCAGCACAAAATAGGGTAATATCTGTCAAGATCATTAGCACTCATAATGGTCTTTCTCTATCAAGAAGTTTCTCAACTACTTAACTCATACTTTGGAACTTGAGAATACTTGTATAGAGGAAGAAAAATAATTTTCCCTCTAACTTTCTAGGTTCTTGGCTGAGACACCCTTATAATACAGAGTAACAAGACAAAAACATGTTTAGTAACATGTGTACGTATGGTATAGATGGGAGATACACAGGAAAACTAGGTTAACACCCGAAATGTCCCAAGCTACCTTCTTAAATACTATCTCCAGCTAAAGACAAAAGAAAGATGTTGGGCAGCAGGGAGGCAAATTACAGAGATTATCAGAAAAAGTAGAATAAACAGGGTATGGTTGTTTGGCATATTTAAGTTGGTGCCTTCTCCATTGATAAAAGTTTCTAGAGATTTAATCATCCTCTCTTCTGGGTATAGAGAGGGAGATACCCTTAAAAGTAGAGATTTCCCTTATAAATGTTAATGTCTCTTACAAAAGGGTAACTTTTATTTAGTTTTCAGAGCTTCTCCTGTGTCTGCAATTACTTAGAAATAATCAGCTTAAGATGATCCTTATGCCAAAGAGACATATTTTAGGGTGTCAAATTCTGCTCCCCTTAAGTCCTGCCTTTAAAACTTCCTCAAGAAGTCCCACAGTTCAGAAGCTGAGTTGATAAGTTGATCCATTATTTCACTGAACCAGTGTCTTAGTCCTGAGAATAGGTCAGTCTAGTTAAACTGTTGTGTCTCATCTCAGAAGTGGTCTTGCAAACGAGCTTCCAAGATTAGGTCTATACTGTGCTTGCAATCAGGTACTTAGTAAGAGGCATTTCTGTAGAGAAAGAAAGATAAAGATTAATGATGAGAACAAACTATAACTCAGTTTCTGAATCCAGGCACAAGATTTCTATATGTCAGGCTCAAAGCATCTTTTTCAGTTTGATTGTCTCTGATATTATCAGGTGTCTAGGTAAACTTGGAGTGTCCCACATATCAACAAACATGGAAGATTGTCTATACATGAGCTGTTGTGGTGATTTCTCTGAAGTTTATATCAAGTTGTTCACATTCAGTTTGCAGAACTTTAGGAAAGGGCTTTTCTTTTCACCCATTCCAAGTTAGAAGGGTGGGAGAAAACTGGAAGTGAGTTTGAAGAGTTGTAGCAAGATATTTGAGGAAACTGAAAGTTTCCATTCCAGTTTGCAGGTAAAAAAAATAATAATAATAAAAAAATAATAGGACTAGAATCTAATATCCATAAAGGTATGCTACTAAAACATGTCCCTCTATAATCACTCTCATTTTTACCAAATACAATCACAATAAGACTAAAACATTTGCAAAATAGATCTAGTCTCATTGAACTTGGCCTGATTATTTACATAAGTGCAGCAAGAATAGTGATTGTACAGGTTCTTTTTAAATCTGCTTTGCTAGAACTTTCATAAAGAATCACAGATTGAACCTTTAAAACCTCAAGGCTAGGAAGCCAAGCCAAAATGTTGCCATCAGACTTTGCCTGCAAAACCTATATATATATATCTCTTCTCAAGGTATAAAAGTCTCTTGAGGTTCCTGTACCTGCCAGAAAGTTGAACTTCCTTATTCACCTGGGAAGGTTGCCGGGAACCCTGTAAGCAAGGTACCAGGCTATTTTTCTAAGGGACATTGTTGGCTTCATAAAATCAAAGTTAGTTTCTTAAAGTTACGTGGTCATCTGATTCTAGGCACAGTCTCAAATATGACATTTCAGGCTTCCCTGGTGGCGCAGTGGTTGAGCGTCCGCCTGCCGATGCAGGGGACGCGGGTTCGTGCCCCGGTTCGGGAGGATCCCACATGCCGCGGAGCGGCTGGGCCCGTGAGCCATGGCCACTGGGCCTGCGCGTCCGGAGCCTGTTGCTCCGCAACGGGAGAGGCCACAACAGTGAGAGTCCTGCGTACCGCAAAAAAAAAAAAAAAAAATGACATTTCAGTCAAAGCCTTGGCAATATAGCCAGTGTTTCCAGTTTTGTCCTGTTATAAGAACAGAGTCGTATTGAATTTATGCAAATAAGTATAAAAATACTTACAGTTTCTGAATTATGGAGGGATCAGTTAGGGAGAAGAAGTAATTGTTTCATCTTTATTCACAAAGTCATACTTTGCCAAATTGCTTTAATTCATACTTAGGTCAAGAGAAAAGAAAAAGGTTTCCTTAAGTCTAGAAAAACAAAACATTAAAGAACCAGCAATGTTTCAAACAAAAAGTCATAAAGATTATATTCATGGTCATCACTTCATTCATTCCCATGTTATTAAATCTCACTCTTCATTAATCCAGTTCTTGGATTATTTCTGGTAATTCTTACCTAGTTGGGTTTCATGATCTTAAAGTTATCAGGAATTTGTATTCTAGAGCGCTTGTTAGAGTCCTTTTCATGAATTTCCTTGAAGATTAAGCACTTTGGCAAAAGCATGAAAGTGAAATAATAACTCTGTAAATGACAAATACTTAAAAATAGCTACTGTTAAAGATCGGGTGAGAGTGCATAACAATGCAATTGACAAGGAAATTTGCTTATGTGTCTGACATACATTTTAAGATAATAAATAGAATTATTTTATGCCAGTATAGATCAGATTTCTAGGAATTTCATACCTCATACATTTGCTTAGCCAAAAACACATCTTACTTTCCTTGCAGTTGTTTCCCTTACTGTTTCTACTAGTTTTAATCACATTAATTAGAATTTTTAACCCTTATGAACTTTATAGTGAAAACTAAAAAGTAAGCAATTATAAACTGTATGTTACTACAGTTTTCTTTACATTGGCAAATTAATTATTAATACATTTTATAATTTAGGAAGCATGTGCTCCTTTTAATAGTAAAATCTTTCGACGTGGCACAAGAAATGTTTACTAACAAACCCAAATGTAATTAGTTCCTCTATAATAGGAAGCCAAAAGTAGATAAGCTTATGTTCAATAATTGATGTTTAATATTTTATCTTACTTGGAAATAATCTAGATATTTGATAAATTTCTGTCACTTAACTCAGCAAAATTCTAAGGATTGAAGTTACCAAAAGGATTTGGGAAACTATTTAAATAGATGTACCATGATACATAATTATTGCTGAAACATTCACCTAAAAACTCTTATCCTTTTTAAATCACTTGTTCTCAACAATTATGTTTAAACTACTCATGAAAACTTTGTGAGATATTTGACAAAGTCAGCCATCATCCTAAACTATTTTTCTTGTTTACAAATTTTGTTAACAGAGGTAATATGAACTTTCTCCAACTAGTAAACCGAAGTAGAATGAGAGTTGGATGTCTGCATTATATTTAATGACACTGAAGACATGTCTATTTTAATTAAACCAACAAACTTCAACTAGCTTTAACTGGAGATCATCCAAGATTCTGTGGGTTTTTTTTAATTGGATTAGTTTCTATGTTTCTGAGAGTTTTAGGAATACTTAATTTATAAAGCACTTATTTTAAGTCAATTAAATAGAACTCTTTTACAGGTTAATTTTAGCAATAACATCTGGAGGTAGAAAAATACCACACATCTACAACATACATATATAGACATGTGTAAACATACAGATACAAATATATATCTTATAGCTTTCATTTTAAAATTTTAGCTATGAGTCAGGTACAATATTAGTACCTGACTAGTTTACAGTTTATAAGAGAACAGTTGGGTCCAAATTGTGTTTCTGGAAGTTTGTCCACTAAGATGGGTAAAGATTGTTTTTTCCTTTTTCCTACTAGTATTAGTGAAAGAAGAGACTTGGAATTTTTCATTTGCCCATTTTCCAAATAACTCCTTTTTTCTCTTTCTGATGAGAAACAGCTCCCTAAAGTTTACATTGTAAGGATTGGTTCTTAGGTCCTAGAGAAGAATGGGTAGAAATTTTTTAAGATGGGGTAGAAAATTTACATTTCAAAAACACAGAAAGTATCCAAATTTTCTCCAAAATTGAGTTTTGGGGTATATTTGCATATTATCGGAGGCCGGGAATAATTACTATTTAAACTTTCCTTATTTTTCTTAGGTGCAGGATAGTACTGTTTCCAATGTCCTGATCCTTTTGCAAGCATTTTGAGATGAATAGGGGACCTTTGGTGGCGTGGGTAAAAAGGATAGGTGGACTTTGAATTGTTTCTAGAGCTGCAGCTCTGGTTTTGCAAAGATTTGAAAAACAAAGTTGTTTCTAATTCCTCAAAGAACTTGGTTGTAGCCTAAATCATATCAAGGGACTGACCTGCCCATTCAACTACATTATTTTCAATTTGCTTTATATCAGGTAGAAGATTTCCAACTAAGCTGGAAATCAAGATTTCTATATTCTGGGGCTTTAGGGTTTAATGCAGTATGCCTTTTAAAAATCTATATAAAGCATTCAACAAAGGCTTTACAATGCTCTCCTTTTTTTTTTTTTTCCTGAGTGTACAATTCAACCTTAGACCAATTAACCTTAAAGGGGAAAAGCCTCTGTTATTGTTTCAATCAGCACCTGAACATCAGCCTCCAGCTGATCCATTTCCTGATCATTTGTAGGAGGGCCTGGGAGAAATTCTGGTCATTTGTTTCTTCTGTGAGGGGGTTTTCCCAAGAGGCCATCTGGTTTATCTGATAAGTACAATACAATCATGGGTGGGAAGAACACCGTTTAGCTACCAATCAGGGTTCCAGTGAATGTGACTGTGGATGTCCACTGATCTTTCTAACTGTTCTCTAAATTTGATAGTATCTTCTGAAAGTTGTGATTAATGAGGCTTTGTAACTTCATCTTGTCAAAGGGGTCTGTAAGGCAAGCCATTTCAATTCTTAGTGTCCTCTTTTCAATCTGGTCTGTCCATAGTACCAAAAAGACAGTTGTTAGAATGAGAGCTCTCTAAAAATTTTTTCGAGTATAGAGGTTTTTCCAACTCAAAGGATTCATCATCTGGCCATTGACAAGTAGGATCTTATATATTTCAATAGCAACTCAAACCAATAAGGCTTTTTATGGCTTAACCATAGAGGCAAGAGGCATCCCAAAAGAGTGTACAAAAGCTGCAGCCATCACAAGATCCTGAAAATTCACTCCCAAAGTTAGCCTAAGAAAGCAAAGACCTTCATTGTCACAAGTGGTAAGAATGGTATAGTGAAAATGGTGTCTGCGGTTTTCCGTGAGAACGTGTGATGCATTCAGCTACATACCCGCTAATCTGTGACACCAGGCAGGTGCTACTAGTGAATGGGACTTTTCCAGCATTAAAGAGACAATGAAATTTGAGATATCAAAGGCCCCCTGTGGACTGGGACCCTTATGATAAACTCCCCTGGCAGCTGGTGTGGTGGGGGGGACAATGAGAATGCTGCTATTGGGCTGTCCACTAGATGCATGCCGGCGCATGCATCTTCTGACTGGTGGATCCCAGGGAGAATATTCTCACTGGTTACAAGGCCAAGCTTTTAAGGCATAGAATAAAATAGAAGGAAAACCTCTCTAGGCTATGGTTCTCCTCATAACAAATGACAGAAAAGACAGAGATAAAAGCAAACAATTACTATCTCTCTGGGAGGAAAATGGATCAATATAAAACAAGAGTACTCATAAAAAAAAATCTTTACCAAAGTTGCTATACCCAAGAAACTAATTCACGCAGGTATTTTCTCCCTTTAATCTAAATTTGAAAAGGAAGGGTCAAGAAATGCTTACCTTCCTCTCTGAACCAGGCACTATAGAGACAGATCCAGGAGATCTGCCTTTGGTAAGAATTATTACCCTTAGCCAGCTTCTGCCAGTTTTCCAGAATCCCATCTGCAGACTCCAGAGCAAATATGGTGCCTCAGCAAGCCCCATCACGGGTCTCCAAACTGTAGTGGTAGAAAAATAATTTTCCCGCTCTCTGTCTAGGTTCTTGACTGAGTCTCCACTGTAATGAAACACATTAAGAGGAGAAAAACAAAAATTTAATACCACGTATATCTCCTGCATACATTAACTCCCTGAAATGGTCAAACCAACACTATAAATACCATCTCCAGCTAGAGACAAAAGAAAGGTGTTGGGCAGTGGGGAAGCCAGTTATGGGAGGTTACCAGGAAAAACACAGTAAACAAGGGTAAGGTTGTTAGATTTAAGTCCGTGCCTTCTATACTGACAAGAGTTTCTAGAGACTTAGTCATCCGCTGCCTGGTGCAGAGAGGGAGACACTCTTACAAATGGAGAATGCCCTTACAAACGGAAATATCTCTTACAAAGGGTAACTTTAGTCACTTTTCAGAGCTTCTCCTGTGTCTGAAGTTTCTCAAAAATAATTAACTCAGTGTAATTTTTATTCCAAAGAGACATATTTGGGGGTGGCTAATTCTGTTTGCCTTCACTAGCTTATATCGTCTGCCAATGAAAGAAGTAGTAATCATTTTAGGGAAAAAACATTAAAATATTAGATTATTAGTGTTTCAAAATAAAGATGTAAAATGTTTTAATAACATAAGTAACTGTAGAGAGGTAAAGAAAAAAAACTTCCATAAATGTTTGGCTTCATGCCAAATAGGCAAAGGAATTGGAATTTTCAGAATAATGTGTTACAGAGTTTCCTTAAAAAGAGCCACATGTAACATTAATGTCATGCTCTGTAAAGTAAGAATATCAGAAAATTACACTCTTATGTGATGCCACATTTTTAAGATGGCGGTTAGAATTTTACATGTATGTAGCTGAATTACTATAGAGAAAATGTATACCAAAAAGAATGTAATTTGCAATTCAGAGTGCTTAAAGGGTCATAGTTCTTTACATATCAGAATTACTTGAGATTTGTCATTACTTTATGAGCTTTGTGCTTATAAGTGGACTTACAGATTTGGATTTACTCCATCAAATTAGAGGAAAATTTGTCTAAGGGTTAGTCTAATACAGAGTAATTTTCAAAAAGAAAAATACTCTAAACAGGTTCAGTATTTTCTTGAATTAGAAAAGTATAACCTAAAAATTGATGAATTGTTCTTTTTTTAGCCTAAGACTAGAATTAGAAATAATAGTGTTTTTCAAATTTTAAGATTATAAGAGACACTTCATATTGCTCCAAAAATGCTACTTAAAAGTCTTCTTAATTTATGGGAAAGTTGCTACAAACTCTAATTTAGTCTGAAAGGATTAATTTTTCTTCTCTGAGGGAGCATCAGTAATGACTCACTATTGGGACTTTTGTCACTATAAGACAAAAATTACTTGGTGTGAGTGTATATATTACTTTCTACTCTTTTAAAAGTTTTTCCCTCCATTTTGATTTTTATTATGTTAAAATAAACATACAAACACTGAATCTATAGTATATCTATAAATATATTACATGTATATAAACATACATGTGTTTACATATTTTGGGCATTTAAAATGGATATTATTGTGCTGTAATATTAATAAATTTTTACTTCATAGTTTAAATGACTGAATATCATTCAATCATGTGACCTTTTAAACATATTTTACTTTTCTCAAGAATTTTCCTTTTAAAGAATGGCATTGTCATATGCTATTACAATTTTGTATCGAGAGAAATTTTGAAAAATCTAACAAAATTGTACATGGTTTTATTCTCCATCTAGCAATACTATCTCTAGAAATTGACCCAGAACATACACATTCCTAGATAGCAAATAGCATTTCTATAAGGTTTTCCTTTATGGGCATTATCTGTAATAGGTAAAGATGAAAACAACACAGAATTTCCACCAATAGGGGACTATTTAGTACTAATGGCTCTTTCACAAAATGGGGTCTGTAGAGCCCCCTCCCCTTCCAAAAGGAGGAAGCCTTAATGTTCTGGAATGGAATAATCTCTAGACTATATTAATAAGTGAAACAATGAAGGTGTAAAGCCATTACAATATCAATATCCCCAGAGTGGTTAATCATAAAAAAATACCCTATTTTTCAAATTACTGTTGTCTCTACAGACTAGTTAAGGGGAACCATTTATTCTCATTAGTTGAGCTTTAATATTTCCTGGTAATTTCCCCTCCCCTGCTTCGTGTTATACTAGCTAAAAAGAACAGAGAAGTATTGGGGCTTTTCGTCCTCCCTACATGACAAGTATTAGAGTATTATAAACTTTCATAGTGAGAGAAATGTTAGGATTGCATGCTTTATGACATTTGTGTTTCTGAACATATTCAATCTAATATTTTATTCCCTTCATTTTTACTGACACTTTTAAAAATATTAAAAGGTGGATCTGTATTGGAGCTTTATTAAAAACGTGAATGTCAGGAGTCATAAAATACACGGGAGCACAGATTCTAGATTTCTGAAATTTATTTCCTCTGTCTTTTTACATCCATTCAACTAGCATTTGGGAAACAGGTAACCAAACACTGAGTATCTATTAAATGTTTGTTAGCCTTAATGATTCTGAAGGCTTTTTTTTTTTTAAAAAAGAACATGTTTGGTTGGCAAATATGTATGTGCTTCTGTGTACAACATACAAGTATAGCCCTGAGTTTCCTTTCATCTCAAGACATTTTTTCTCAAGATATTTTTTTCTCAAGATATATTTTCATTTATACAGTCATTTTTTAAATAAAAGTTAAGAAAGGTATTCCAGGCACTGAGATTGTAGCGGTGAACAAGAAATAGACAGGTTTGTTTTCTTCGTGAACCTCATATTCTAGTGGATGAAGACAGAAAATGAATTAGAAATGAAGAAATTGGTAAGAATTTCACACAGTGATGAGGGGTGATGTAAATAAGCAGAAAGATGAGATTAAGAGATGACGTCAGGTGAAGTAGGAATACTTGTGTCTAGAAAGGACTCATCATGGAAGACCTGAAGATGTTGCTTTTGAGCTGTAACCTGAGTGATGGGTCAGCTGTTCACAAAACTGGAACAAGCCTCTTAACAGGAAAAATCAGATTATGAAGAAGAGTCACCTTCCAGTACTGCTTGCTGCTTTAGGACTGACTCACATTAGTTTTGGTCTTGGCTTCCTACTTAAAGTCTCTACACATTCTAATCTATATATCTAATCTATATATGCACCACAGATAAATCTAAAAGAAATAAACACAAACACACAGCTTACACTGTGTTGTATTTCTACTTTAAAACTCTCTCTTAATGGCTCACTAAGGCTTAAAGGATAAAATCCACATTCCTCAAACCAGCGTCATAGCTGCTTAAATTACATCCTTTCCTACTTACACAATTTTAGCTCTAACTGTTCCCAAACATAAACCTTTTATTCCACTCAAGCTGCTCCAACACAAATTGCTGTTTCTTGTCTCCGTTGTTGTTCAGTGTTTTGGTTCGTTTGTTTTGTTTTTAACTGTTTTATTTAGAATACCCCTCCCCTATAATGTATCTCTCTTTTTAGGCCCAGCTCCACTCCCATTTGACTTGGCCACTCAAACTGGGAGTGATCTCTCTTTCTATAGAACAATTTCAGCAGTTACTGGTCCTATATAACCTATCCTGTAGTTGTCAGTACTAGATATTGTTATCAGTTCTATATATTGACATATATAGCTCCTATGTATTGACATAGAACTTACTGTCTTGTAGTATGGCTCATCTTTTCTATATTCATTTCTATCTCTCCAACCGAATTCTACATGCCTTGGAGGCAGCTGCCATATTCTATACTTCTTGGATCCTATATTTCTTTTTATACACATTACCTGGACAAGGAGTTCCTTTTTTTAAAGGTGAAGTATTTTGAAATGTTTTAATTTCCTATCACATAAAGCTGCAATAAAGTATAGAGATTTCAAAATAATAATAATTGCAACAGATTGAAAATTCTTTTGGAGCTTTACAAAAAGGAGATTTACAAAAAGGAGAGCCAGATGGACTTACCTATTAATCATTTAGTTTTTTGGAAATGAAGAATACATTAAAAGTTGAGGAAAACTCGTTTTTTTACTCCACTTACAAAACCAGAGAAATAAAATTTTGCTAATTGGTCTTCACTCCTTCACCTTGCTTTTGGTAGTAAAGTATTTAATTGGAAGTTGGGAGCCTGGAAACATTACTAATATAAATATTTTTATTAAGTTTTAATAGCAATATTTACTTAGAAAGTCATAAGTAGAATAGACTTATGTTGGTATGTTGGTCTGTGTTTTTTTAATTTGTGTTTAAACATTTTACATCTTCATATTAAGTAAAATTTCCTTTCATTTTATTAATTTGATGTCATTCATTTGTTTATTTTTGTTTTCTTCTTTTCAAGGCCCTGTGGAATCCTACATGCACTGAAGTTTTATTTAAACCAGTACATATTTCAACCTAGGTTAAATCATTATTTGATAAGAAATGTATCACAAATCTGACATGCTAAATATGAAATCAGTTTTCCATTATTTCATGTGTTAGCTATTTCTCGGAGTATGTAATACAGAAATCTTTCCATTCCAGATATTTCACACTTTTTGCATTTGTACACAATTGCATAAAATATTAATGGATGTAGATTAAGCTAACATATTCCTACCTTATTTTTAAAACAAAAAATAGACTTATTTTGAAATTGTCTCTGTATGCAGCTATTCTGAAGTGTAATATTCCACTTGGCAGGACATATTTTTTGTTCAACCTTCTCATCCATGTCATTTGTCTCTCTGGTTATAGTCTGTTTAATTTCACCATATATTCTATGCACATTAAGTTTCAAAACAGTGCTTCTAGTTTCCGCCATCCTAGTGTGACAGGTCTTACCGAAGAACTAAGTTACCTCTTTTTCCCTTGCATTGAGATCAAAAGATGAAAACAGTATGTCTTCAAACAAAATAAATCATGCAGAGTCTTATTCTAACTGTAGAAAGTAAAAAAACTTACTTCTGTCTCTAAATAAGTGAAGAAAGTTTTTTGGCTATTGACCTCATATTGAGGGAAGTTTGTTGAATGTGTCATTAAAAAAAACCTGTCTCCTGGACTTGGCATCACTGCCTGATTTCTGTGTGTCTTTGTTTATTACCTTTCTGTAATAGCTCACTTTAATTATCAAATGACTGGGTAGCAACAAGGTACTCTTGAGTGTTGTAGTTTATTGCAAGGATAAGTGACAGAACCCAAAGGATGTCGCAGTGTTGTGGTGCAGGACAACAGAAGAGCCATAGAGCTAAGGAGAGGAAAAGCAGGTTTTACTGAATTCCCTATATTTTTTAAACAGGAAATGAAATAATCATGGTTAATGATGGTAACATTTAGAAATATGCTATAAAATTTCTTAAATTATTTGAATTATTATGTAACATATAATATGCATGATCAAATGTTGGGTTTAAACCATGGTATTAAAACTGTAAATATATTTATTTACTTGAAAACATTGTATGTGTCCTTGTTGACTTTGCTGCTTAAAACATCCTTTTATGATTCAAGATACAAAAACATTTTTGTTTCTCTAACAGTTTTCTAGAGTTTATTCTGTTCTTATCTCTTTCTATTTATTGTTTTATTTTAACATTTGAAACCCATAAATGTAGATAATGTAAGAAATTCTATTACCTGCAATAAAGCACTCCTCTGATAAAGATTTTTATCAGCTTGAATGGTCAATATCGTTTTGAAGAAGAAAGAATTCAATTGAAGATATTTTGACTAGGATGCAAGGGAAAAAAGAAATGTATTAGCAAGTAGATTAAGTCAATAAAGAAAGGTACTTCTTTCCTCAAAAGCAATGTAGCAAAAATTGTCAATACAGACAAAAAAGCCACCTAACCTAAAAAGCTACCATTTTATGATTGCTCTTTAACACCAGTAAGACATTTCAGGCTGCTTCCTCAGAAACCCTTTTTTTTTTTCTTTCATGTAATTTTTCTTTTTTAATGGGATTGTGCTGAATATACATCAATGAACATGTTTCTGGGTTAATTTTACTTTCATGGTGAAATATATTCAGACTCTCCAGAAATGTTTATTATGTAGTTTGTCCATTTAACTATTAAAATGTTCTACATTTCTTTGATTACATTAAACATGAATTAAAAATAGGGATTAATGGCATGGTTAGTTTTTAGAAAATGTGCAAGAACCATTATAATTACTGCACTGTATTCCAAGGTGTAACAAAACTGAGGTTGATGATTGTTTCTCAAAGAAGTAGCAAGAAGCATAATAGTATATCTGACAGCTGCAAATAGCGCAGCATCAGTATTTATTGGTGAAAGGAGCATTATGCCTCCATATCTGTCTGAAATACCCTGACAATAAGTAACTAAAAATAAGAGATGAACAAGCTTAATTATATTTATTTTCCAAATGATTGAAGTGGAATTTGAAGAGGTTGAGTGACTTTCTCAAGTTCATGTAACTTTTCTAACAGACATTAAAAGTTCTAGATTGTGCTGTAGGTGTTTCAGATCAAAAGTCAGGATTTTGTTTTGTTTTCCTGATTTCAGAATACTGGTGAACTGCATGATTGCAAAATTCAATACAAATTATACATGGATTACATATGTGAATATATACACACTTGTATATTATACAGGCCTTATATATTAAAGGTTGAGGTTATCTTAAATCTGCATTATAGTCTAGGCTTAATGGTGATGATATAGATTTACTATGTGAATACCTGTCTAAGATGAATAATATATGAGCTAAGGAATTTATTTTATAATATTAAGAATTATTTTTTCAAACATAAAGAAGTGCTTAGAAGGAAAACCAGGAAGAGTTTTGCTAGATGTTTTAACAGTTATTAACACATATTTTATTTATATCTTGAATCATTTTGAAAATTTAATTTTTCAGTCCCTGAAATGTATGCATGTTAATTGTTCTTATTTATAATATTTTAAAATATAAATCACTTATCATTCTTGGTTAGATTTATGACATATAGCTGTGTTTTAAATGATTTTTTAATGAAGACTAAAGTAAGTATATGTTACTATGCACATGTGATTTTTATTATGGCACACATAAAAACTTCTTTGCTAAAGTTTTCAAAATTGCTATTTTTCATAATTACCTAAATTTGATATTGTTTTAAATATTTGTTTATTTAGAAAACAAAATGTAGTTTTCCATATTTAACTTGCTGCTAGAGGCAGGAAAGTCCAAATGTAACAACAGGATGCTTTTCATGATTTTGTGTTTTGTGCCTATATGTTCACACAGGACTCTCTAAATGCAGTTCTATCATATCTTAATTTCTTACATCTAATCACTCTTTCTAAAAGAAATCTTTGTCTTGGTGCTTTTTGGGGCAACAGTAATCACCATTATGATATGCTGGCACATTTAAAGAAAAAACTAATACTAATATATATTTTCAAACACATCAGTTTCATTTGATGTACGTACTTGACACAAGTCCACATGTCAATGATAGATTGACATACATATCCTCCATTGAAAAGAACTGTTACTCTTGATATTAATAAGCATTAAGAACTGTTAGAATTTCCCATGCCTTCCAAGTGATGTCTGTTGGATATCTAAATTTGCATAATACATTTATACCATTAATTACAATGGAGTAGAGTAGGATAGGCTGTAAAATGGAGAAAAAATGAGAGGTTAGCAGTTTTCTTACTTTATTTTTTACTACAAACCAAACATCTTGAGTATATTCATTGGGTGTTCTTTTAACTGATTTTTGTGAGAGCTTTTCTCTTCTCCTCTTTGAATGCTGTACATTGATATACATATAGGAGGTTGATGAACAGGAGGATCAAATGATAATAAAATATTTTCTGGTAAATGTTCCTAATACCTGAAAACTATTTGTTGCATCCTTAATTTATACACATCATGGTCAGATTGTATATACATACACATATATGAAATAAGGAAACCCTTATTTTAAATTATCTTCTTACTAATTTGCTTTTTTAAAGAGGAGGAAATTTGATGAAGTAGCATATGAGTATTCCTAGGAAAGAAAGGGAAAGAGCAATGACAAATATAAATGCAAAACGGATTCTGATGAAGTAAAACAACAAAGCAAGGGTAAAATGATTGTTGCATACTTCCCCTTAAGATTTAGTTTAGATTTTCTTTTAAGCTTCCAATTTAAAATATATATATAAGACTTAAAAGATGAAAGAAGTCTCCCCTCAGCTATAAAGTAGAAGAGCCAGTAGCTTTAACTTTGATAAATAGTCTGGAAGCCTTGTGTATTAATACATGTTGAATATAATGACCAGGGAGAGTGAATAAATGTCATGCCTTTTGACTCAGGCTCTTCATGGAAGATTTCGTCTTCATAAAGTTGGCAAGATTCTTGACCTGGAAAGAGATTTATGTGTATCTTTTTTTCCACTAAGAATACCAGAGTAAACTTGAAAGAACAAGTAACTTCGTTTGGCAGTAAATATGCTACACGGATTTTAATTTTCTCTGCATCATGGTTTATGATGTTTAAGAAGTTACTGTGTTAATATAGATTCAGGGTTTAATTTATATTACTAGTACAATTTTTATACAACTTTATGATTTTTTGGAGATCTTTTTATACAACTTTATGATTTTTTGGAGATCTTTATCATCATACTGCCATTTTGGTTGTAGCCACATGAATTTGAAGAATAGGATCCTGAAAATTAATGAGTAATCTCTGAAAACCTAACTTTTCTGTTTTAGTAATGCAAATACAACATAAGTAAAAAAATTATATATGCATAAACCCATACTCTATATTGTTTTTCTAATGCTTTTTATCATAGTGTAACCTTTAGAAGCCCAAAATAACTTTAAATTAGTTTGATTTTTAAAAGTGAAAAGCATCTTGTAGTAGAATGTGATATATACATTGGAAATTTATTGCTAGTTTTTAATGAAAAAGAGTATGCAATATCTGGTGAGCGAGCACAAAAGATCAGATGATCAAATA
Source organism: Neophocaena asiaeorientalis asiaeorientalis (assembly GCF_003031525.2). Taxonomy (NCBI): domain Eukaryota; kingdom Metazoa; phylum Chordata; class Mammalia; order Artiodactyla; family Phocoenidae; genus Neophocaena; species Neophocaena asiaeorientalis. Next base: position 17,732,444 of record NW_020185337.1, on the reverse strand, counting down.
AGACTCATACAAATCATAGATCTTAGCCAATATCAAGCTTATACTAATCATTTCAAAGGTACTGGCCACCACGCTCCAGTGAAAGAGGAAAGAGGTCTGCCAGGTTGGGGACAGCTCTCCCAGGTCTTTTATCCCACTTTGGAATCCACTCTCTGATTCAAGCTAAGAGATCAGATTTCCAAGTGAGATTTTATGGAGTTACCTCACACAGCAGGAGAAATGTTTCATTGATGAAGTATCTTCATTTTATATCCCAACAATATGAATTCTTCAGGGAGCCATGTTCATAAAGATTCTAAGTTTATTTACTCAAATCAATCCTTAACCAGCAGCATACTGTTATAATTTCCATTGATAAGGACCCTCCTTCCAGCAGCTATTACTAGTTTATTTTCCTGGAGATCTAGTTTTTATGTTGGCAAGGTTAGAAGAGGTTACCTCCCTTCTTATTTACTTCCCCTGGAGAAAAGCCAGTTGCTTTAACTCTCCCTTCTCACCTGCTCCATTTCCACAGTTCATTCTGAAAGTGATATTATATTGGAGTGGAATGAAGCCCAGCGTCCTGGATTTTTCATTTCTCTTTAATTGAAAGGAGAAGACCTTATAGAAAGTTTATCTGACCAAAATTGCACTTGTTTTGGGTTTCTCTTCTTTGTTTTCAATGTTTCAAAACAGTTTGAGGCAAGAGTTAGGAGATTGCTTTTCCTGAAGATTATGTTTCCCTTTATTTTTCACTTAAGGCAAGCTTTTGTGAATTGCGGTTTTTGAAAATCAAGAAATTTGTGATTCAATTGGAAAAAATTAAAATTCCTTAAAATAAAGTTTTTGTTAATTGATGTATGCTGTAATATACCACATAAGAGACGGTCAGCTTATTTACATTTATATGTCATATTTAAAGTTATAAATACTTGTTTTATTCTTTGTTTCCATTTGCTATTTATACAAAATTACTCCTGTTAGGACGATAATCCATTCAACTAATTGGAATAAATTCTTCATTTTCTTCTTTCAGTTATACTATATACCTCATTATGTATTTTATTGAATATAAAATGTCTAGTTTTAAGATATTTGGGATGTGGGTTTATTTATGTAAAATCTCTGTTGTTTTGTATTTTCATCCATTTGGTATATATAAAAAGTACACTAGAAAAATTCCCATAAGAGAAAACACATATAAGAAAAACTGAATCCAATATCTGCAGCCTGATTTATCTGTTCTGTTGCTGTTCCACAAACACACTGTTTTGTTTCTACCAAGTCTTAGTGCCTTTACTCACATCAGTCCCCTAACCTATAGAGCTGTTTCTTTTCTCTCAACTTGTTCACATGAAGAGGAAACCGAGTCCCATATTCCCAGGATTCTCCAGGCATAATTAAATTCTACTCTAAATCATTCTGCCGCTTAATTATGGCTACCATTTTTTTATTTTGCTATGTGTCAAGTGCTGTTTTAAAGGCTTTACATGTTGTAAGTATTAATTCTTCACAAAAGCCTATGAGGGAGCTACTGTTACATGACACCATTTTGCAAGCAAGAAAGCTGAAATATAGAGGAGTTAAGAAATTTGCACCAAATTACATTACTAGAAAGTTAGTAGGCTGTGTTTAAGCATAGGCCCTCTGGATCTAGAACCTGCACTTTATATATTTTAACTTTTTATTTGAAGTATAGCTGATTTACAATGTTACCTTAGTTTGAAGTGTAAACCATACCGATTCAGTGCTTTACAGAATAACCCCATTTAAAATTACTGCCAAATATTGGCTGTATTCCCTGTCCTATACAATATATCCTTGTAGCTTACAAGCTATACATAGTAGTTTGTAGCTTTTAATCCCTTACCCTTAGCTTGCACCTTCCCCTTCCCTCTTCCCACTGGTAACCACTAGTTTGTTCTCTGTATCTGTAAGTCTGTTTCTTTTTTGTTATATTCACTTGTTTTTTTTTAAGATTCCACATGTAAGTGATATCATATGGTATTTGTCTTTCTCTGTCTGACTTACTTCAGTGACATACACCCTCCAATTTCGTCCATGTTGTTGCAAATGATAAAATTTCATTTTTATAGCTGAGTAATATTCCATTGTGTGTGTATATATATATATATATATGTATGTATGTATCACATATTCTTTATTGATTCATCTGCTGATGGACACTTAGGTTGCTTCCATATCTTGGCTATTGTAAATAACGCTTCTGTGAACTTTGGGGTGTATGCATCTTTTTGAATAGTGTTTTCATTTTCTTTGGATATATACCCAGGTGTGGAATTGCTGTAAAATATGGTAGTTCTATTTTTAGTTTCTTGAGGAACCTCTGTACATCCATGTTGGCTGCACTAATTTACATTCCCACCCACAGTGTACTAGGGTTCCCTTTTCTCCACATCTCACCGACATTTGTTGTTTGTGGGGTTTTTTGATGATGCCATTCTAGCTGGCATGAGGTGATAGCTCATTGTGGTTTTCATTTGCATTTCTCTGATGATTAGTAATGTTGAGCATTTTTCATTTTCATTGCCTATTGGTCATCTGTATGTCTTCTCTGTAAAAATGTCTATTCAGGTCTTCTGCCTATTTTTATGCAGTTTTGTTTGTTTTTTGGTATTAAGTTGTATGAGTAGCTTATGTATTTTTCATATTAATCCCTTGTTGGTCATCATTTGCAAGTATTTTCTCCCATTCAGTAGGTTGTCTTTCTATTTTGTCCATGGTTTCCTTTGCTATGCAAAACCTTTTTAATTTTAATTAGGCCCATTTGTGGGTTTTTTGGGGGGTTTTTTTGGGTTTTTCTGGTACGCAGGCCTCTCACTGTTGTGCCTCTCCCATTGCGGAGCACAGGCTCCGGATGCACAGGCTCAGCAGCCATGGCTCACGGGCCCAGCCGCTCTGTGGCATGTGGGATCTTCCCGGACCGGGGCATGAACCCGCATCCCATGCATTGGCAGGCAGACTCTCAACCACTGCGCCACCAGGGAAGCCCCATTTGTGTATTTTTGCTTTTGTTTCCTTTACTTTAGGAGGCAGATCCAAGAAGATATTGCCGTGATTTATATCAAAGAGTGTTCTTCCTATGTTTTCTTTTAGGATTTCTGGTTCATAGTTAGGTCTTTAATCCATTTTCAGTTTTTTTGTATATGGTATGAGAAAATGTTCTAATTTCGTTCTTTTACATGCAGCTGTCCAGTTTTCCCAGCATCACTTATTAGCAACACTGTCTTTTCTCCATTGTGTACTTTTGCCTTCTTTGCTGTAAATTGACTGTAGGTGTGTGGGTTTTTATCTGGATTCTGTATTCTGTTCCATGGATCTATATGTCTGCTTCTTTGCCAGTACTATACTGTTTTGATTTCTGTAGCTCTGTAGTATAGTATGAAGTCCATGAGCATGATGCCTCCAGCTTGTTCTTTTTTGTCAAGATTGCTTTTGTAGTTTGGGGTTATTTGTGGTTTCATATAAATTTTAGTATTATTTGTTCTAGTCCTGTGAAAAATGTCATGAATATTTTGATAGAGATTGCACTAAGTCTGTATCTTGCTTTGGGTAGTATGGCTGTTTGAATAATAATAATCCTTCTAATTCATGAACATGGGATATATTTCCATTTCTTTACATCATCTTCAGTTTCCTTCATCAGTGTTTTAAGATTTACAAAGTATAGGTCCTTCACCTCCTTGGTAAGTTTATTCCTAGGTATTTTGTTCTTTTTGATGCCGTTTTAAGCAGAATTCTCTTTTTCTTTCTGATAGTTCATTATTAGTGTATAGAAAAGCAACAGATTTCTGTATATTAATCTTATATCCTGCAACTTTACTGAATTAATTTGTTCTAATAGTTTTTCAGTAGAGACATTAGGGTTTTAGAAAACCCTAATGACATCATACAGTATGAGGCCATCTACAATTAGTGACAGTTTTACTTCTTACCTTATAATTTGGTTGCCTCTTATTTATTTATTTATTTTTTCCTTGTCCGATTGCTGTGGCTGGGACTTTCAATACTATGTAAGTGAAAGTGGCAGGAGTGGGCATTTTTGTTTTGTTCCTGATTTTAAAGGAAAAACTTTGCTTTTCCCCATTAAGTATGATGTTAGCTGTGGGTTTGTCATATATGACATTTTTATGTTGAGATATGTTCTCTCTGTACCAACTTTGATAAGAGTTTTAATCATGAATAAATGTTTAATGTTATCAATTTTTTATGCATCTGTTGCAATGATCTTGTGATTTTTATTCTTCCTTTTTTAATGTAGTGTGTCACATTGATTGATTTTTGGATATTGAACTATCCTTGCATTCCTAGGGTAAATCCCACTTGATCATGGTGCATGATCCTTTTTATATATTGTTGAATTCAGTTTGCTAAGTTTTTTGAGGATTTTTGCATCTGTATTCATTAGAGATATTGGCCTATAATTTTCTTTTTTTTTTAATGTTTGTCTGGTTTTGGTATCGGTTTGTTGTCTGGGTAATGGTCTCATGGAATGAATTTGGGAGTATTCCCTTATCTTCAGTTTTTTGGAATAATTTGAGAAGGATAGGTATTAGCTCTTGTTTATATGCTTGGTATAATTACCCTGTGAAGCCATTCAGTCCTGGACTTTTACTTGTTGGGAGTTTTTTGATTACTTATTTAATTTCACTACTAATGATTTATCTGTTCAGATTAGCTACTTCTTCCTGATTCAGTCTTGGAAGATTGTATGTTTCTAGAAATTTATCCATTTCTTCTAGATTCCAAAAACAAAGATCAGTACTTTAAAATCTGATAAACTTGCTGTTTAAAGTACTGGTCTTTGTTTATTTTTTTTTTCAGAGCAATTATAATTATGAATAACCGTACTAGTATTATAAACATAAGCAAATGAAAGGTACTGTAGTTCCTGGTGGAGAGAATAATGGCTAATGTTTATTAGGTGCTACTATGTGCCAAGCAATATTCTAAATGCTTTATGTGTTGTCTCATGTAATCTTAAACAAAAACAAGATAGATTCTATTATTCTCATTTTACAGAGGAGGTATTAAGGCACAGCAAGGTGATGTAAAATTCCCAAAGTGATATCATACGAGTGATGAGAGAGCTGTGTTATGAATCCAAGTGGTCTTGATTCCAGAATTCACCCCCTAATCACTTCACTATGTGGTGCTCCCAATAGAATGCAATAACTGAATCTATGGTTATGCTGCAGAAACAATAGCAAATTTTAGTGACTTCAGTATCTTTTATTTGTTGCTTTATTGCTCCTGTCTATTGCTGGCCAACAGACAGCTCTCCGCCCTCTCTGTAAGACTCAGGTTGGTGGAACAATCTTCATCTGTTATGTTGCAGCCTATGAGAGAAAGAGTGTCATAAATTGCACAATGGGTCTTAAACTTCCACTCAGAAATGTCATATGACACTTCTCACGTTTCATTGGTCAAAATAAGTTGTGTAGTCACAGCTAGTAAAATCCAAAGGGCAGGGAGGACAAATCAGTCATATGCCCAGAAGTGGGAAAACCATGAAAAACTGGCACACAGCACCAATGACTACTATTACATCTTTCTACTTTTCTCTGAAATAAGCTGGTTTTAATTAAAATGTGAAAATTACTATTTGGTAAGTATGCTGACATAAACATCATTTGATTCCATCATAGTTTTCAGAAAAACCTAATTCAAAAATTTCTAATTCTGTAAGTGAATATCCCTCTGTAAAACATTTTGTGTATATAATACTGTCTCAATTTTTGACATATGACATACATATATTACTTGTACCATATTCTTCAGATATATTTCAGTCATTTCACTAGATTTTGAAATATTTCTATTTTTAATAAAACATTTCTGTTTATAATCAACAATCTACTGAGTTGCCTAGCATTTGTTGATGTTATCACAGTAATATTCTAGCTTGTTTTAACTATTTTAAAACAAATGATCATACCCATATCTATAATAGAGAGTTTTTTCTGGGCTACTTGATTCTAAGTATCGTTAGTGTACTTGTCAGAATAATTCATAGTGACAGTGCTATTCCACCAACATTTTTTAGTCATTTACCTCCTTAAACCTTATCATTAAGCACATTTTTCCTCTGGAAGTATCTCTAGAGATTTTAAGTGACAAGTATAATATTTTAAATGTGTGAACAAAAATGACTTTCTTGTTCCCAAACAATATGCTATGCTTGATTCAGAAAGAGATAATTTGCATCAACTGAAACAAATAGGTTTCCTTTAATTTTTTCCCCTCTCATTTAATGTTAAAGCCTACCAAATTATCTCCTAAGTCGTGTATTATATTTTCAACTTTTATGATGCAAACAACAATCACCTTCAATTCCCACACTACACAATATACATTTTTCTTTAATGAGAAAATTATCTATTGAAACTTTAATTTGTAAACAAATCAAGCTACATTGTTCTGCATGCCTTCTTTTTACTGTTTGAATATAAAGTGAAATCCTTAGTATTATTTCCTTCCAGTCTAAAATTAATTTGTTGATTCCAATATACTAATTGAATCAAGCTATTTGTATTGTAAGTAAAATAAGTCAACGTTCATTATATCAGTATAGTAGTTTGCATTACCAAAGGTATCATTTACTTTAGCTTTAGTCTAAATATAATAATAGATATTTGTATATATATGAAATTAGGATTCTCACTATTTTAGACTTATCTTTTCCAAATTCATATTCAGAATATAGAAAATAATTATGTAAGTTGAAAGAGGGCATTAATCGAAATGTTAGGAATATATATTTTGTATTCTCAATATTTTATTCACATTTATACTTGTTTATATTTGTATCATACAAGATGAAAAGAAAATTTGTAAATACTAGAAGTATGACTGTTCTGTGTATTCCTGTCACAGTTTTGAATTGTATCAATAGAATTTTTAAATATACAAATTATGGAAAGATATTAATCCCTTATGGAAAGATACTAATCCCTAATGTTTGTCAGTAATTAATTTTCTAAGTTTTAAAATATAGGTTGACATTCTTAAGCAATTTTTATGCATTAGAAATATCAAAAAAGCAGAAATAGAAAAATGAAAACCACCAAATCATTGAGTATTTAGTAAGAGGTTATTGTGCATGTAAGAGCAATTTGCAAACTGGGTGCCTTCAAAATCGAAGACTAATATGAAGCTTAGGGGCATGATGTAACAGGGTGACTTAAAAGCGAAAGTGAGGACGTTGCCTACTGTTTATAATGATTGGTTATTATAATGGGTGCTTCTAGAAGGCAGGGGATTGGTTAAATTGATTATCTCATACCACTTTTAGGAAGATGACTTGTTTCTTTTATGATTGTTGGAGTCATTTGCAGGAAATAACCCAAGTCGTTTTGATTACATTCATGAAATCAGCTAGATTTAGTTTGCTTATGTGACTTGAATGGTTTTGTCTGCTCAGGGAATTCTCAAGTCCGGTCTCCATTTTGTATCTGATTTAATAATTCCCCACTTTTGGCCATTATTTTAGTAGGCTGAGATTATGACCAGGTAGTATGGCGTGACTCTTGGTTACCACTATTGATGGCAGAAAATCATTTATTTGTTGTTTCCACCAGTTGAGTCATCAGGAAGGAAGGTCATTAGTTGCAGTTAGCAACAATTGCATTATCATCATAGCCTTGGGTGGTAAGATCACTGAGCTCTTCAGGTTTTCTAATCCTGATGGATATCATTTGTTATGGGAGTGGCTACTGAAAGACACTTAAAATCTTTGAGAGAACACAACGCACTAGAGAGGTTAATATGTTGGATATAAGGAAAATAACAGACAAGGATTAAAAAATTCCCCAGAGTAGAGAGTCCCAGGAGCCAGGGTATAATCAACTAAATAACCTAAATGAGTTATAATCAGATTCAAGTTTTACCATTTGAAGTCAATCTATTTTTATTTTATTTTTTTATAAATTTATTTTATTTATTTTTGGCTGCATTGGGTCTTCGTTAACTGCATGTGGACTTTCTCTAGTTGCTGCAAGTGGGGGCTACTCTTCATTGTGGTGCACGGGCTTCTCATTGCAATGGCTTCTCATTGTGGAGCATGGGCTCTAGGCACGTGGCCTTCAGTAGTTGTGGCACGTGGGCTCAGTAGTTGTGGCGCACGGGCTTAGTTGCTTCGTGGCCTGTGGGATCTTCCTGAACCAGGGATTGAACCCATGTCCCTTCTATTGGCAGGCCACTTCTTAACCACTGCACCACCAGAGAAGTCCTACTTTTATTTATTTACTAAGGTGCTTGCTGTGTTAGCAATCACATATCCCCATTATTCAGGACAGGATGAACATGAGGAATTTTTTTTTAATTGAAGTTTAATTTACATACAACATTATATTAGTTTCAGGTGTAAAAACATAATGATTTGACATTTGTATACATTGTGAAGAGATCACCACAATACATCTAGTTACCATCTATCACCATACAAAGTTACGAATTTTTTTCTTGTGATGAGAACTTTTAAGACTTACTTTCTTAACAGCTTTCAAATTCGCAATACAATATCATTGATTGTAGTCAACATGATGTACCTTATGTCCCAATTACTTATTTATTTTATAACTAAAATTTGTATCCCTTGATCCCTGTCACCCATTTCTCCCACCCCCAACCACCCTCCCCTCTCACAACCATCAAACTATTGCCTTTATCTATGAGTTTTGTTCCTTTGTTTTCTTTTTCAGATTCCACATATAAGTGAAATCATATGGTATCTGTCTTTAACTTATTTCACTTAGCATAATACCCTCAAGGTCCATCCATGTCATCACAAATGGCAAGATTTAATTCTTTTTTATGGCTGACTAGTATTCCATTGTATCTATATAACACATCTTTCTTACTTATCCATCAGCGAATCCTTAGGTTGTTTCCATATCTTGGCTATTCTAAACAATGCTGCAGTGAACATAGGGGTCCATATATCCTTTCAAATTAATGTTTTTGTTTTCTTTGAATAAGTACCCAGAAGTGGAATTGCTGGATCATGTAGTAGTTTTATTTTTAATTTTGGGGGGAACCTCCATACTGTTTTCCATAGTGGCTGTACCAATTTACCTTCCCACCAACAGTGCATTAGGTTTCCCTTTAATCCACATCCTCAGCAACACTTGTTATATTTTGTCCTTTTCATAATAACCATTCTGACAGGTATGAGATGATATCACATTTTGTTTTGATTTGCATTACTCTGGTGATTAATGATGTTGAGCATCTTTTCATGTGTCTGTTGGCAATCTGTGTGGCATCTTTGGAAAAATGTCTGTTTGGATTCTCTGCCCATTTTGTAATCAGATTTGTTTGTTATTGAGTTGTATGAGTTCTTTTTATGTTTGGATATTAACCACTTATCAGGTACATGATTTTCAAATATCTTCTTTCATCAGGTAGGTTGCCTTTTTATTCTGTTGATGGTTTTGTTTGCTATGCAGAAGCTTTTCAGTTTGATGTAGTCCCATTTATTCATTTTTGCTTTTGTTTCCACTGTCTTTGGAGTCAGATTTTGTTTGAAATATCACCAGGAGTAGTGTCAAGAAGCTTACTGTCTACATTTTCTCCTAGAAGTTTTATGATTTCTGGTTTTACATTCAAGTCTTTAATCCATTTTGAATTACGTTTGTGTATGGTTTAAGATAGTGGTCCAGTTTTATTATTTTGCATGTGGCTAGCCAGTTTTCCCTACACTATTTATTTATTTATTTTTAAAGATTTAATTTTATTTATTTTTGGCTGCATTGGGTCTTGGTTGCACACAAGCTTCTCTTGTTGCAGAGCACAGGCTCTAGGTGCACGGGCTTTGGTAGTTGTGGCACATGGGCTTAGATGCTCTGCAGCAAGTGGGATCTTCCTGGATCAGGAATCGAACCTGTGTCCCCTGCATTGGCTTGTGGATTCTTAACCACTACACCACCAGGGAAGTCCCAACCCCTACATAATTTATTTACAAGACTGTCCTTTCTTCATTGTATACACTTGTGTCTTTTGTTATAAATTAATTTACCATCCGTGCTTAAGTATACTTCTCGGCTCTCTGTTCTATGTCACTGATCTGTGTCTGTTTTTATGCCAGTACCACTGTTTTGATTATTATAGCTTTGTAATATGGTCTGAAATCAGGAAGAATGATGCCTCCAACTTCGTTCTTCATTATTGGATTGCTTTGGCTATTTGTGAATTTTGTGGTTTGATAGAAATTTTAGGTTTGTTTGTACTGCTTCTATGAAAAATGCCATTGGAATTTTGATAGGAATTCCTTTGAGTAATATGGACATTTTTCAGTATTCTTCCAGTCAATGAGCATGGAATATCTCTCCATTTATGTGTATCCTCTTCAATTTCTTTCATTAATATCTTACAGTTTTCAGAGTGTAGATTTTTCACATCATTGATTACATTTATTCCTAAGTATGTTATTACTTTTGATGCAATTGTAAATGGGATTGTCTTCATAATTTTTATTTCTGATAGTTTTTCGTTGGTACAGAAGAAATGCAAAGATTTTTGTATATTGATTTTTTTTCCCTGCAACTTTACAAAATTTGTTAGTTCTAACAGTTTTTTTGTGGAGTCTTTAAGGTTTTCTTTATATAAAAACATGTCTACAAACAGTGACAGTTTCACTTCTTCCTTTCCAATTCTGATGCCTATTTCTGTTTCCTTCCTAATGGGTCTGGCCATGATTTCCAATACTATGTTGAATAAAAGTGGTGGGAGTGGAATCCTTCTCTTTTGCCTGAATTTAAGAGTTAAACATTTTTGTAGTAACCCATAAGGGAAAAGATCCTGAAAAAATAGATATATATGTATGTATAACTGAATCACTTTGCTGTACACCTGAAACTAACACAACATTGTAAATCAACTATACATCAATAAAAAAAAATAAGGGATAAACTGAGGATTTTTGCCATTGAGTATGATGTTACCTGTGAGCTTGTCCTATATGGCCTTTATTACGTTGAGGTGTGTCTCCTCTATAACCACTCTGTTGAGAGTTTTTATCAAAAATGTTTGTTGAATTTTGTCAAATGCTTTTTCTGCATCTATTGAGGTAAGTCCATGATTTTTATTCTTCATTTTGTTGATGGGTTGTATCACATTGATTGATTTGAGGATGTTGAACCATCCTTGCATCTCTAGAATAAATCCCACTTGATTGTGGTGTATGATCCTTTTAATGTATTGTCAAATTTGATTTGCTAATTTTGTTGAGGATTTTCACATCTTTGTTATATTAGCTATGTCTTGTCCTGTAATTTTCTTTTTGTGTTATGCCCTTGTCTAGTTTTGGTATCAAGGTAATGCTGGCCTCATAAAATGAGTGTAGAAGTGTTTCTTCCTCTTCAAATATTTGAAATCATTTGAGAAGTGTGATTATTAACTCTTCTTTAAATGTTTTGTAGAATTCACCAGTGAAGCCATGTGGTCCTGGGCTTTTGTTTTGGGGGACCTTTTTGATTACTGACTCAATCTTCTTACTGGTAATCAGTCAGTTCACATTTTCTGTTCTTCATGATTTAGTCTTGGGAGATTATAAGTTTCTAGGAATTTATCCATTTCTTCAATTTGTTGGCACATAATTTTATGTAATAGCTTCTTATGATCTTTTCATTTCTTGGTTATCAGTGGTAATTTTTTCTCTTTAATTTCTGATTTAATTGATTTTAATGCGCTCAGTGGTTCTAGCTAAAGTTTTGACAACTTTGTTTATCTTTTCAAAGAACGAGCTCTTAGTTTCATTGATCTTTCCTATTGTCATTTTAGTCTTCATTTTATTTACGTACACTTAGATCTTTATTTCTTCTACTAACTTTGGGCTTTGTTTTTCTTTTTATAGTTCCTTTAGATATAAATTTATATTGTTTATTTGAGATTTTTCTTGTTTCTTGAGGTAGATTTGTATCACTATAAACTTCCCTCTTAGAACTGCATTTGCTGCATTTCATAGATTTTGGTATGTTGTATTTCCACTTTCACTTGTCTCAAGGTTTTTTTGTTTTTTTTTTTCTCCTTTGAGTTCTTCATCAACCCATTGGTTTTTTAATTGCATGTTGTTCAATCTCCACATATTTTTGATTTTTCTAGTTTTCTACTCATAATTAGCTTCTAGTTTCATATCATTGTGGTCAGAAAAGATGCTTGGTATGATGTCAGTATTTTTAAATTTATTGAGACTTGTTTTGTGGCCTGGCATATTATCTATCCTGGAGAATGCTCTATGTGCACTTGAGAAAAATGTGTATTCCACTGCTTTTGGATGGAATGTTCTATATATGTCTACTAAATCCATCAGTTCTAATGTGCCATTTATGACCAGTGATGCTTTGTTTTTCTGTCTAGGCCATCCATTGTCGTAAGTGGCATACTAAAGTCCCCTCCCATTATTGCTGTCAATTTTTCCCTTTGAGTCTTAATATTTGCTTTACATATTTAGGTGCTCCTATGTTGGGTTCATAAATAGTTTAAAACGTTACATCTTCCTTTGGATTGACCCCTTTATCATTATGTAATGTCCACTTTTGTCTTTTACTGCAGTCTGTTTTAAAGCCTATTTTGTCTGATATAAGTATATCTACCCCAGCTTTCTTTTGGTTTTCATTTGTGTGAAACATCTTTTTCCACTGTGTTGCTTTCAGTCTTTGTGTGTCCTTATATCTGATGTCATTCTCTTTTAGACAGCATAAAGATGGGTCTTGATATTGTATCCGTTGAGCCACTCCATGTCATTTTTTTTGGAGAATTTAGTCCCTTTATATTTAAAGTTATTATTGATAGTATGTACTTACTGCCATTTTGTTAATTGTTTTCTGACTGTTTTGTCTTTTCTGTTCCTTCTGTTCTTTTCTGTTCCTTTCTTCTACTGCTTTCTTCCCTTGTGTTTTGATAACTTTCTCTAGTGTTATGCTTAAATTCATTTCTCATTATCCTTTTTGTATTTACTACAGGTTTTAACTTTGTGGTTACCATGAGGCTTAGTCTGTTTTAAGTTAATAGCAAGTTACATTTGAATGCATTCTAAAACTCTCTGTTTTTACTTTGCCCCAACATTTTATGTTTTTAATGTCACATTTTACATCTTTTTGTGTATCCCTTAACTAATTTTTGTAATTTTAATTATTTTTACTAATTATGTCTTTTATTCTCTATAACTAGCTTTATAAATGATTAATCCACTTTCTTTACTATATATTTATTTTTCCCAGTGAGATTTTTACATTCATATGTTTTCTTACTAATTAATGCCCTTTCTTTTCAGCTTAAAGAAGTTGCTTTAACATTTCTCATAGGGCTGGTTTAGTGAGGATTAACTCTTTTAGCTTTTGCTTGTCTGGAAAACTTGTTATCTCCCCTTCGATTCAGAATGATAACCTTGCTGCATAGAGTTATTCTTGCTTCAAAGTTTGTTGTTGTTTCGTCTTGTTTTGTTTTTTCTTTGAGCACTTTGAATATATCACACCACTTCCTTTTGGCCTGGCATTGAACTCTTGAGCTGCCCACACAGCAATAGGCATGAACGTTATCCATGTATAATCTGTGTGCCCATTTCTCTGAATTCTACTAGTTGATAACAAAGACTCAAAGCTAATTAATAAGATTAGAATCTGATAATGGATAAACTGTAGCTTTCTATTGAAACAGTATTTTCCATAGTCATTCCATGTTTATCAAAAATATTTACAGTAAAACTGATTCATTTTGTAAAATAAGTCTTATTAAATTTGGATTTATTATTTACAGAAATGTAGTAAGAATATTAATTCTATGCATATATTCAAACATAACATTTCAGTCAAAGCTTTGGTAATATCCAAGGGGCTTTATTGGCTCCATAAAGTCAACCTTAGTTCTTTAAAATTGTCTGGTAATAAGGATTCTCAGATGAGATCTTTCAAGTATCTTTAGGCTATGAAGCCAGGCTCAGGACTTGTCTAAGTTTGTACTTACAGTGAGAACAGATTATTTAACTTATGTAAATGCATACATTATCATGAAAAATAAAACTATTTAATGAGTGTGTCTTAATTCTGGAGGGATCAGGTAGGAAGAAAAAGATAAATGTTTTAACTTTTGTTTACAAAACTACAAATTGCTGTAAGTTGTAAATAGCTTAAAAGAGAAGAGAAAAATGGGTTCTTTAAATCTGGAAAAGAAATCATTAAAGACCCAACATTGTTTTAAATGAAGTCATACAAATTATAATTATCAGTTCGTTGTCTCCTGTAATTAAATTTTGTTTGGCTTCATCTTGGATGAGAAGCTTATGAATCAATCAATTTTCCGTTAGAGTTTTAGAAATTCTTACCCAGTTCAGTATTATTATCTTAACATTATCAGAAACCTGTATTTTAGGGTACTTGTCAAGGTCTTTTCCATGAATCCCTTTGAAGATGTATTTTTACCTGTAGTTGATTGTAAATACCCATTATCACATCATACATCTCCACCAGGTACAGTGTTGAGTGATTATCTCTATCTGAGAGGTACAAAAAAGGCAGTGATACTTTTGTTTCATTGCAAAACAGATTGGGATAGAGGTGTGTATAAAGAATCACAGTTAGTTAATGCCAACTCTCTGACCCAGACTATATTCTAGCATCCCAGTTAAAATTATATTTTAATCAAAAGAGAAGGTAAAGTGAAAAGAAGAAAAAAAACCCCAAAAGGTAATAGGCAGTCTTGATAACATTTTGAATGTTATATTATGGATTAATGCTTTAGAGAATGAATGAGTTTGAATTTCATTTTATCATATTTCCTCTGAGCTATCACCCTGAGGTCTTATAAATTTAATTTTTTTTTCTCTGAGACTAACTAAACTTGATGGAGACTGAAATGTATTTTTATTATCAACTACATCTGCTGGTGAAAATCCAAATAAACAAAGAACAAGACTGAATTATGGTGCTGCATTCTAATATCATCACCTACTAATCAAACATAGAAACTCTTAAAAAAGGAAAACATGTTGAATTAGCACAGCCTTAGCCATCTGGTTTAGAAAGGTAGGGTGGAAGTCATCTCTGCTTTCTGTACAGGCTTTTGTAGAACTGTGGATCCAGGAGGCATATTTATAGCCCTTTAACAAGCATACATGGTAATTAAAAACAGCAAGGTTTCTGCCTGCATAGCTTGGTTATCTTGACTGTGGAGATAACCACTTTCAGCTGACCCCAGGGTACTCTTGAAAACAATGTGATTGCACTGTAGAGTCTCTATTTGTTTATCCTACATGTAATTGAAACAGAGCTGACATGCTACTCCGATGCTCCCCTGCCATACACTCTTAGTGAACCATATGTTACATTTCCAAGTTTCACAGGTATGGTTTAGCATTGTTAATCACAAACAAGTGTGTGATTTCTCATTTCATTGTTTTTCATTCAACAATTGTTTATTGGGTGTCTCCTA
This sequence comes from Neophocaena asiaeorientalis asiaeorientalis, assembly GCF_003031525.2. Lineage (NCBI taxonomy): Eukaryota > Metazoa > Chordata > Mammalia > Artiodactyla > Phocoenidae > Neophocaena > Neophocaena asiaeorientalis. The sequence continues at coordinate 17,717,018 of NW_020185337.1, read as the reverse complement.
GGTACTCGGGATTGGCACTTTTGTAAGCACTGTTAGAGGGAGTATATGACTCGAAATTTCACTCATGATTGATAGAGATTAACAGAATAAATTACAAATTTCATCTTACTAATAAGTTCCTGAGTGTGATTTCTCAGGAACATAGACATTATGAATCCTAATAGCTCACACTTCACATCAAAGTGTTGATGAACTAACGTCACATCTCTCAATGGTTCTGGATTTGTGTACTTAGTAAAGTATAGAAGAAAATGGCAGTGTACCCTTAACTCATAGCTGCTTTTCTTAGCACTCATGTCCAAGAAGAGGTAGTAAAACTTACTTTTGAAAAAAGTACTCAGTAACTGAATAGTTTGTCTAGGAACTCCATTCAAAAGATGAATCTTTGGGACGAAAGGGAAGAAAATGCTGTGAAGGACATAACCACCTTTTCAATAGAGAATGTTTTAAAAAGTAGAGGAAAAAATGTTCAGTTGTCTTCTTCCTTTTGGTAAAACGTTTCTTGAGAAAGAAGAGTACCGAAAGTGTGGGTAAAGCGTTCTTCTGTGCAAGTTCTCTTGAAATCTATTGGCAGCATATTCTGTAGAAGGTTCACAAGGTTTGTTAGAAGTCCAATATGATAAAAGAAGAAAGAAATATATTTTGTAAACAGTAATGAAGACATGCTATAGAAAGCCATATTTGATTAACCCTTGGCGTGACCTTCAAAGAGAAATAGACTTTGATGTCTGGTTTCCTGTAGACATATTTGAAGACTTTCAGTGAGCATGGATAGTTGTGATTTTTATTCTCAGTGCTTCTAAATGCCGTATTCTGTTTTTTATTATTGCAAGTAGAAGATTTTCTAAGGAGGCAATATTGAGGTAATTATTACACATGAGCTCTAATATTTAGGCTAACATTTCCTGATCTAGGTATTTTTCTTTCAGCATCTTTGTTTTGAAAGATAAATAACTGGTTGACAGTTTTTGGTTTGACAGTTGGGTTTCACCTGGTTGAAACGCATGAATATTTCTTCCAGTTAGTGACATTATTGATGGCTTTATCAAGCTAACACATGACGATGATTTGTCCCAGGAGTTGGTTTCATATTTAGAAATACACTGCATTGGAGGACAAAGAGGCCCAGGGCCTGGAAGGTGCAGAGCTGTACCCACATTTCCCGTAGAACTTTGGAACATCTATCAACAGACATGTGACAATATACAAAAACAAACAACAGTGTAGCGGCTTTCACAATGCAATACAAAGCTCAGATACAAATATGCATCCTAGTGTTTGGAAGCTGATACCTCTCTTACTGAAGGAAGAAATTTTAGTGAAAAAGAAGAAGTGTGATGTCAGAGACAAATCAGCAAGCAAAAAAAAAAAAGTATAATGTGAACAAAAGACTTGGAAGACAAGTGCTCAGATGCAACCCACAAAATGAAATCAGCTGTTTGCGCAGTGTTGCCATGAATCTATACACATTTTAAATGTATTCAAATATTTTGTATTTTACAATAAAAAGTCTTTTTAATTTTGTTCATTTCTCATGTTTCATTATGTCCTTTTTAATGTACCTCTTTATTGTTCATTATTTTATCTTTTACGGTAAAATTGCCTTGCAGCCAACTAGTTACATGGCGAAAATGTTTGCAGCAAAGATGCTTGTGGCAAAGATGTCTATGAACCTGATACTTAAGATACTGAACATGAACTTTCCCAGTCATAGTAAGATAACTCTCTAGTATTCTCTGAATGTTAATTTTATATATATGCATACACAGCATACACAAACACACCTTTATTTTCTCATCTTACTATCATGAATAGGAACAAAACACTTGTCCATTTTTCATGGAATATTAAGAAAAAAACTAAACTTAAATCACATTGCAAGAAAATTTGCTGGTAAAGGAGCCTTTCATGGAGGCATAAATCAATCAGATGATTAAAGGCATTTTCTTTTTGTTGATTGAGTAGCAAAGTATTTATTAAAAGGTAGCAAATTATTTATTAAAAGGTGGCAAAGCAAATGCTTGAAAAGAAAATATTAAGTCTAATTGTAAGAGAGGAGAGCCAGAGGATGAAAATCTCTAGGTAACTTATGTTAATTCCTTTTTATTACCCTTCTTAGAGCAATAAAACTCAATCAGAAGCAATTTCCCATCCACCCCCTCACCCTCCCAGGGAGCATCTGGCAGTGTCTTGAGACTTTTTTGGTTATGACAGTTGGGGAATGTTACTGGCATCTAGTGGGTAGAGGACAGGGATGCTCCTTAATATCCTACAGTGCACAAGACAACTACCGAGAGCAAAGAATTATCTATCCCAACATGTGAATATAGCCAAGGCAGGAAACCTGCTTTAGATGTTAGCTGTGAACAATGATGAAATCTTTATTGATAACTAAGATGTTTTATAGCGCTTGTCAGGAAAATAACAAAGGGCCTTGTTTACTATCTCACAGTGTTACTTTCTGCCTGGGAAAGCATGGTAATGTCATACTCCTAGACACATTGTTTCTCTAGTTTCGTTCTTACAACTGACTTAGAACTGAGTGTGTTTTAGCTCAAGGTAGACTATCATGTTCTCTAAGGTTACCTCTGAAGAGTTCTGTTTTCAGCCCATCACCTTCCCATGACAATGTTTGAGTCAAGGTATCTAGGGAAATAAATTTTAATTATAGATTGCTTTTACACGTGCTTCTACCTGCCTCCATCAAGCTCCGGAAGATCATATACATACTGTATCCTAGAAACACACTTGAGATCCACACAGACAGAAATCTAAAAATGCTTCTGAGTTTTAAACAGTTTTTTCAAAACTCTAAATTTAGGGATGATAGGAAGAAATTATGTAGATCACTTCTTTCTTAAATATTTATTTACTTTTGGCTGCATTGGGTTTCTGTTGCGGCATGTGGGATCTTTCATTGCAGTGCATGGGCGCTTCCTTGCGGCATGTGGTCTTCTCTCTAGTTGTGGTGTGCGGGCCCAGTAGTTGCAGTGCACAGACTTAGTTGACCGTGGCATTTGGGATCTTAGTTCCCCAAACAGGGATCAAACCTGCGTCCCCTGCATTAGAAGGCGGATTCTTAACCATTCGACCACCAGGGAAGTCCCTATGTAGATCATTTCTGCTTTAATATTTGTCTTCTTCTATCTATCCTCTAATATAGTTTAGCATGTTATTTTTCTGTATAAATGACCTTCTTACATAATTTTTTTTGAAATTGCCTATTGACATCCATATGTGTTACATTCATATATTTTATCATCTAATTAACTTTTGTTATAGTTACAAAACCAAAAATGGCTCTAGTATATTAGTGATAAACTTTTTATGTAAACCAGAAAGTTTAAAATATTGGAAATTAAGTTGATCATCTTAGAAAAATCAAGGAAAATATTTTTTCTAATTTAATTTTAGGAAATCGATTCTCACTTAAAATAGTGTTTTTATTTTATTTTGTTTTTATTGATTTTTTCATTTTAAAAAATAGAGATTTATAGAAACAAAAATATTCTATTATATACAATAAAATTTTTCTTATTAACAATAATCATTCAATATTTATTGATTAGTTACTATTGACACGGCATTGCATAAATTATCCACCCTAGAAATATTTTAGAATATATTAGTATTTGAATAATTGAAAGTTAAATAAGGTAAGGAGAGGAATAGACTTTATTTCACCTGCATCCATTTTGACACATATATGCTTATATACATACAAATATATATACTTTCATACATATATATGTTTAATATATATCCTTTATTTTTTCTTTTATGGATATGTGTTTGTGTTTACACTTAAGTATGTCTGTATTTTATAGATAAATTCATATTTTTATGTAGAGAATTGTGTATTGATTCACTTATTTTTGATCCTTTACCAAATAACTGGATCCATAGTATAGGTTTTAGTGAGTTACTTTTATCTGTAAACCTTCAAATAAAAAGCAGCAGACTTAAAAAAAAAAACTATCATCTTGTAAGTCCACATCAGTTTATTCAGTAATCTGAGCAATGCACTAAAATAATGAAGCTCTGTAAAATTGTCATAACAGAAGAGGTTCTTATATTTTTCTTCAATTATATTCCATGTTGCTTCTCAGCAAACAATGTATACCCTCTATTATGTTAGCCAGTTTGGTAAAAGTTTGTTGATTTTTATTGACAAATATTACCATTAAATCATTATTTTTGTTAACATTTTCCTTTAGAGATATATTTTATAGACCACATTTGAAAGCTATACTTTCTATAATAGTTTATTTATTTACTTATTTAGTATGTGACTACATGAAACCAAGTATCCTGTATTTCCAGCATGAAATATATTTTTCCTGCTTCAAAATGAGAGGATTCTAGAGAGCTGATAATGCATCAATATTTATTCTTTCTCTCAAAGCCATATTTTATTACAATAAGGACATTTTTATAGTTAAAATTTTAATTTTTATTGAATTTCAACAATAAATTAGCTACTTTTATCATTAAATTTATTGTTTTTAATTTATACTTAAAAAATTTTATTGCAATATAGTTGATTTACAATGTTAGTTTCTGCCATACAACAAAATGAATCATTTATACATATACATTTATCCTCTCTTTTTTAGATTTTTTCCCATATAGGTCATTACAAAGTATTGAGCGGAGTTCCCTCTGCTATATAGTAGGTTCTTATTAGTTATCTCTTTTATATATAGTAGTGTGGAAGTGTCAGTCCTAATCTCCCAGTTTATCACCCCTCCTTTCTCCCTGGATAACCATAAGTTTTTCTACATCTGTGACTCTATTTCTGTTTTGTAAAAAAAAAAAAAAAAAAGTTCATTTGTACCATTTTTTTAGATTCCACATATAAGCGATATCATATGATATTTGTCTTTCTCTGACTTACTTCACTCGGTATAACAATTTCTAGGTCCATCCATGTTGCTGCAAATGGCATTATTTCATTCTTCGTTTAGGACTGAGTAATATTCCATTGTATATATGTACCACGTTGTCTGTAACAATTCCTCCATCGATGGACATTTAGGTTGCTTCCATGTACTGGCTGTTGTAAATAGTACTGCAGTGAACATTGGGGTGCATGTGTCTTTTCGAATTATGGTTTTCTCCAGATACGTGCCCAAGAGTGGGATTGCTGGATCATATGGTAGCTCTATTTTTAGTTTTTTAAGGAATCTCCATACTGTTCTCCATAGTGGCTGTACCAATTTATATTTCCACCAACAGTGTAGGAGGGTTCCCCTTTTCTCCACCCCCTCTCCAGAATTTATTGTTTGTAGATTTTTGATAATGGCTATTCTAACTAGTGTGAGATGACACCTCATTGAATTTTGATTTGCATTTCTCTAATAATTAGTGATGTTGAGCATCTTTTCATGTGCTTTTTATCCATCTCTATGTCATCTTTGGAGAAGTGTCTCTTTAGGCCTTCTGCCCATTTTTTGATTGGGCTGTTTTTTTGGTATTGATCTGCATGAGTTGTTTGTATGTTTGGGGGATTAATCCCTTGTTGGTCACTTCGTTTGCAAATATTTTCTCCCCTTCTGTGGGCTTTTTGTTTTGTTTATGGTTTCCTTTTCTGTGCAAAAGCTTTTAAGTTTCATTAGGTCCCATTATTTATTTTTGTTTCTATTTTCACTACTCTAGGAGGTGGATCAAAAAAGAGCTTGCTGTATGTCAGAGAGTGTTCTGCCTCTGTTTTCCTCTAAGACTTTTATAGTATCCAGTCTTACATTTATGTCGTTAATCCATTTTGAGTTTATTTTTGTGTATGGTATTAGAGAAAGTTCTAATTTCATTCTTTTACATGTAGCTGTCCAGTTTTCCCAGCACCACTTATTGAAGAGACTGTCTTTTCTCCATTGTATCTTCTTGCCTCCTTTGTCATAGATTAGGTGACCATAGGTGTGTGGGTTTATCTCTGGGTTTTCTATCCTGTTCCATTGATGTATATTTCTGTTTTTGTGCCAGTACCATACTGGCTTTATTACTGTATCTTTGTAGTATAGTCTGAAGTCAGGGAGCCTGATTCCTCCAGCTGCATTTTTCTTTCTCAAGATTGCTTTGGCTATTCAGAGTTTTTTGTGTTTCCATACAAACTGTAAATTTTTTTCTTCTAATTCTGTGAAAAATGCCATTGGTAATTTGATAGGGATTGCATTGAACCTGTAGGTTACTTTGGGTAATATAGTCATTTTCACAATATTGATTCTTCCAATCCAAGAATATAGTATGTCTCTCCATCTGTTTCTGTTATCTTTGATTTCTTTCATCAATATTCTATAGTTTTCTGAGTACAGGTCTTTTGTCTCCTTAGGTAGTTTATTCCTAGGTATTTTATTCTTTTTGTTACAGTGGTAAATGGGATTGTTTCCTTAATTTCTCTGTCTGATTTTTCATTGTTAGTGTGTAGGAAGCCAAGAGAGTTCTGTGTATTAATTTTATATCCTGCAACTTTACCAGATTTATTGATAAGCTCTAGTAGTTTTCTGGTGGCTTCTTTAGGATTTTCTACGTATAATGTCATGTCATCTGCAAACAGTCACAGTTTTACTTCTTCTTTTCCAATGTGTATTCCTTTTGTTTCTTTTTCTTCTCTGATTGCTGTGGGTAGGACTTCCAAAACTATGTTGAATAGTCGTGGTGAGAGTGGACATCCTTGTTTTCTTTCTGATCTTAGAGGAAATGCTTTCAGTTTTTCACCATTGAGAATGATGTTGGCTGTGGGTTTGTCATATATGACCTTTATTATGTTGAGGTAGTTTCCCTCTATGCTCACTTTCTGGAGAGTTTTTTTTTATCATAAATGGGTCTTGAATTTTGTCAAAAGCTTTCTCTGCATCTATTGAGATGATCATATGGTTTTTCTCCTTCAGTTTGTTAATGTGGTTGTCACATTGATTGATTTACATATATTGAAGAATCCTTGCATCCCTGGGATAAATCCCACTTGATCATGGTGTATGATCATTTTAATGTGTTGTCAGATTCAGTTTGCTAGTATTTTGTTGAGAATTTTTACCTCTATATTCATCAATAACATTGGCCTGTAATTTTCTTTTTTTGTGATACCTTTGTCTGGTTTTGGTATCAGAGTGGTGATGGCCTTGTAGAATGAGCTTGGGGGGTGTTCCTGCCTCTTCAATTTTTTGGAATAGTTTGAAAAGGATAGGTATTAAATTCTCTCTAGATGTTTGACAGAATTCACCTATAAAGCCATCTGGTCCTGGACTTTTGTTTTTTGGAAGATTTTTAATCACAGTTTCAATTTCAGTACTTGCGATTGGTCTGTTCATATTTTCTGTTTCTTCCTGGTTCAGTCTTGGAAACTGTATCTTTCTAAGAATTGTCCATTTCTTCTAGGTTGTCCATTTCATTGGCATATAGTTTTTTGGGGTTTTTTTGCGGTACGCAGGCCTCTCCCTGCTGTGGCCTCTCCCATAGCAGAGCACAGCCTCCGGACATACAGGCCCAGTGGCCACGGCTCACGGGCCCAGCTGCTTCACGGCATGTGGGATCTTCCCAGACCGGGGCACGAACCCCTGCATTGGCAGGCGGACTCTCAACCACTGTGGCATATAGTTTTTGTAGTGTTCTCTTATCATCCTTTGTATTTCTGTGGTGTCTGTTGTAGCTTCTCCTTTTTAATTTGTAATTTTATTGATTTGAATTCTCACTTTTTTATCTTGATGAGTCTGGCTAAAGGTTTATCAATTTTGTTTATCTTCTCAGAGAAACAGGTTTTACTTTCATTGATCATTGCTATTGTTCTCTTTGTCTCTATTTCATTTGTTTCTGCTCTGATCTTTATGATTTCTTTCCTTCTACTAACTTTGGGTTTTTTGGTCTTTAGTTTCTTTAGTAGTAAAGTTAGAGTGTTTGTTTGGAAATTTCCTGTTTCTTGATGTAGGATTGTATTGCTGTAATCTTCCCTCTTAGAACTGCTTTTGCTGTATTCCATAGGTTTGGATCATTGTGTTTTCATTGTCTTTTGTCTCTAGGTATTTTTTGATTTCCTCTTGGATTTTCTCAGTGATCCATTGGTTATTTAGTAACATACTGTTTAGCCTCCATGCGTTTTTGTTTTTTTACAGGTTTTTTCTTCCTGTAACTGATTTCTAATTTCATAGTGTTGTGGTTGGAAAAGATGCTTGATATGATTTCAGTTTTCTTAAGTTTACCGAGGCTTGATTTATGGCCCAAGATGTGATCTATCATGGAAAATGTTCCATGTGTACTTGAGGAGAATCTTTGTCTGGTTTTGGTATCAGAGTGGTGATGGCCTTGTAGAATGAGCTTGGGGGGTGTTCCTGCCTCTTCAATTTTTTGGAATAGTTTGAAAAGGATAGGTATTAAATTCTCTCTAGATGTTTGACAGAATTCACCTGTAAAGCCATCTGGTCCTGGACTTTTGTTTTTTGGAAGATTTTTAATCACAGTTTCAATTTCAGTACTTGCGATTGGTCTGTTCATATTTTCTGTTTCTTCCTGGTTCAGTCTTGGAAACTGTATCTTTCTAAGAATTGTCCATTTCTTCTAGGTTGTCCATTTCATTGGCATATAGTTTTTTGGGTTTTTTTTGCGGTACGCAGGCCTCTCCCTGCTGTGGCCTCTCCCATAGCAGAGCACAGCCTCCGGACATACAGGCCCAGTGGCCATGGCTCACGGGCCCAGCTGCTTCACGGCATGTGGGATCTTCCCAGACCGGGGCACGAACCCCTGCATTGGCAGGCGGACTCTAAACCACTGTGGCATATAGTTTTTGTAGTGTTCTCTTATCATCCTTTGTATTTCTGTGGTGTCTGTTGTAGCTTCTCCTTTTTAATTTGTAATTTTATTGATTTGAATTCTCACTTTTTTATCTTGATGAGTCTGGCTAAAGGTTTATCAATTTTGTTTATCTTCTCAGAGAAACAGGTTTTACTTTCATTGATCATTGCTATTGTTCTCTTTGTCTCTATTTCATTTGTTTCTGCTCTGATCTTTATGATTTCTTTCCTTCTACTAACTTTGGGTTTTTTGGTCTTTAGTTTCTTTAGTAGTAAAGTTAGAGTGTTTGTTTGGAAATTTCCTGTTTCTTGATGTAGGATTGTATTGCTGTAATCTTCCCTCTTAGAACTGCTTTTGCTGTATTCCATAGGTTTGGATCATTGTGTTTTCATTGTCTTTTGTCTCTAGGTATTTTTTGATTTCCTCTTGGATTTTCTCAGTGATCCATTGGTTATTTAGTAACATACTGTTTAGCCTCCATGCGTTTTTGTTTTTTTACAGGTTTTTTCTTCCTGTAACTGATTTCTAATTTCATAGTGTTGTGGTTGGAAAAGATGCTTGATATGATTTCAGTTTTCTTAAGTTTACCGAGGCTTGATTTATGGCCCAAGATGTGATCTATCATGGAAAATGTTCCATGTGTACTTGAGGAGAAAGTGTATTCAGCTACTTTCAGATAGAATGTCCTTTAGATGTCTAATTAAGTCTATCTGGTCTAACGTGTGATTTAATGCTCATGTTTCCTTATTAATTTTCTGTCTGGATGATCTGTCAGTTGGTGTACCTGGGACATTAAAGACAATATTGTCTTACTGTAAATTTCCGCTTTTATGGCTGTTAGCATTTGCCTTATGTATTGAGGTGCTCCTGTGTTGGGTGCATATATATTTGCAGTTGTTATATCTTCTTCTTGGTTTGATGCCTTTATCATTATGTAGTGTCCTTCCTTATGTCTTATAACAGTCTTTATTTTAAAGCCTATTTTATCTGATATGAGTATTGCTACTCCAGCTTTCTTTTGATTTCCATTTACATGGAATATCTTTTTCCAGTCCATTAACTTTCAGTCTGTATATGTCCCTAGTATCTGTCCCTGTGTCTCTTGTAGACAGCATATATATGGGTCTTGTTTTTGTATCCATTCAGCCAGTCTGCATATTTTGGTTGGAGCATTTAATTCATTTACATTTAAGGTAATTATTGATATGCATGTTCCTATTGCCATTTTCTTAATTGTTTTGGGTTTGTGTTTATAGGTCTTTTTTCTTCTCTTCCTCTTTTGTTCTCTTCTCTTCTGGTTTGATGATCATTTTTATTGTTGTGTTTGGGTTGCTTTTTCTTTTTTGTGTGTGTATCTACTGTAGTTTAGGGGTTTACTGTTCCCATGAGGTTTTGTTATAGCAGTCTGTATAGCTACAAGGTTGTTTTAAGTTGCTGGTATCTTTCCCACCTCGAGAAGTTCCTTTAGTATTTGTTGTAAAGATGTTTGGTGGTGCTGAGTTCTCTTAGCTTTTGCTTGTCTGTAAACTTTTGATTTCTCCATCATATCTGAAAGAGAGCCTTGCTGGGTAGAGTACTCTTGGTTGTAGGTTTTTCTCTTTCATCTCTTGAAATGTATTGTTCCACTGCCTTCTGGCCATTCAGAGTTTCTGCTGAAAAATCAGCTGATAACCTTATGGGGATCCCCTTGTACGTTATTTGTGGCTTTTCCCTTGTTGCTTTTAATATTTTTTCTGTCTTTAACTTTTGTCAGTTTGATTAATATGTGTCTCAGCATGTTCCTACTTGGGTTCATCCTGTATGGTACTCTCTGCGCTTACTGGACTTGAATGAGTGTTTCCTTTCTCATGTTAGGGAAGTTTTCAGCTATAATATCTTCAGATATTTTCTCAGGCTCATTTACTCAATATTTCACTAGCCATTTATCTTATGAAAAATGATTGGATCAGTACATCACAAAAAGTTGAAAGAATTATTTTTTTATATAAAAATTTTTAAATTTATTTTTGGCTGTGATGGGTCTTCTTTGCTGTGCGTGGGCTTACTCTCATTGTAGCGAATGGGGCTACTCTTCGTTGTGGTGCATGGGCTTCTCGTTGCAGTAGCTTCTTTTGTTGCAGAGCACGGGCTCTAGGTGTGCAGGCTTCAGTAGTTGTGGCACGCACACTCAGTAGTTGTGGTGCACGGGCTTAGTTGCTCTGCAACATGTGGGATCTTCCCAGGCCAGGGCTCAAATGCGTGTCCCCTGCATTGCTAGGTGGATTCTTAACCACTGTGCCACCAGGGAAGTCCCAAAAGAATTCTTAATATAGTTCTAATCCTGGGTCTCTCAAAAAATTGATAATGTTAGCTTAATATTTTTCCTCTTAGTTCACACAAATAGTGCTTTCAGCTTCCACTTAGTGTGGGACTGAATGAAAATATGTACCAAGTGAAAAACAAATGTAATGCATAGGTGGTCTGCATCTCTTTGTGAATTATTCTTTGTAAATCCTAGTGAAGCAAGTTTCACCTACTGAAATGTGAAAAAGTTTAAAATCTATTATCATAGCTTTGAAATTCATTCTTCTGTATAGATGGCAAGCAGTTTATTTATTAAAAAATAAAGAAGAATGACCACTAAGTGATAAAATGATTGGTTTTCATCAAAACTCCTATTCTGTAGAGTTGACCAGTGACTGAAATAGCAATACCATGCAGAATAAACACTTCTCTGAAGGCATATTTAGTATGAGTACCTAAAGTGAAGAGCTCAAAACACACACTCAGACACACACACACACACACACACACACACACACACACACAGAGATGGGAGTAGAGAGAGAGAAAAGGCTGAAAAGACCAATATTTTTCTGTATCAAAGTGTTTGTTTTGAGACTATGTGATTTATCTGCTCTTTTTACTTATGGCTACTAATATTTTCCTATAATGAACACATATGTTTTATGATAAGGGAGTGAGATTTATTTTTTAAATATATGAGGGAGACCACATTTGATAACATATAAAGCTAACAGCCAGAGGGCTGATGCTCAAAATCCTCCAATGACTTCTAACCTCACTGTGGGTGCAACTTGAAGTCCTTACACAGCTTACGCCTACCCCATTCACTTCTCCAACCTCTTCAACTTCCCTCTCCACCCATAGGACTTTGCTGTTACTACACTGCCGTTGTTTCTTCTCTGTGCACGTATCTCCAGCCTCAGGGATTTTGATTCTCTGATCCTTCTGCCTGGTATTATCTTCTGCCAGATACCATCATGCTCAGTGCCTCACCTCTTAGAGTCTTCCATGGCCTAAATAATATTGTAAATATTCAGCTCACATTCCCTGCTTCCCTTTCTTGCTTAGTTTTTCTCCTTAGCCCTTGTCACCTTCTAACATGTTAATATTTTATCTATGTATTCCCTGTCTCCCTATTTGGGTACAAACTCAAGGAAGGCAGGGATTTTAGTCTTTTTTTTTCAATACTATACCTCTGCACTTAGTAGAGCAGCTGGTCACAAGCAGACACTCAGTAAGTATCCTATGAATGAAGAATGCCAGGGTCCTGCAAAGCACAAGGCAGCTGTCGCTTTTCAGGAGTGCCATGCTTATTTGGTTTTAATCCCGGATACAAGATATGGAAAATCACTCCCAAGAGACTGCAGCAGGCAAACATTAGCTCACAGAATAAGGCAAATTGACTGAAGGAAATTAAACCAGCAAGCATAGACATCCTGCAATTTCAGGTCACATTAAATCAAAGTCCCAACAGTAAACACTCCCTCGAAGTGCTTCTCAAACTTTTCATATTGTGTTACCTATAGAAAATGATAATATTTGAATAGCATATTGGGGTAAATGGACAAAGTTGCTTGTGTCCAGAAGATACTGCCGCAAGATATTCCACTCTGACAGGTATCTCATTACCCTTATAATAATATCTAAAATCCTTAATCTGGTTTATAACCTTATGTGATCTGATTCTTGATTTTATTTTATTATTTTTGTATTTTTATTTTTATTGAAGTATAGTTGATTTACAATGATATGGTAATTTCTGCTGTATGGAAATTTCTCCAAAGAAGAAATACAAATGGCCAATAGGCACATGAAAAGATGCTCAACATTTCTAATTATTAGAGAAATGCAAATCGAAACTACAATGAGGTACCACGTCACACCAGTCAGAATGGGCATCATTAAAAACTCTACAAATAACCAGTGCTGGAAAGGGTATGGAGAAAAGGGAACCCTCCTGTACTGTTGGTGGGTACATAAATTGGTTACAGCCACTCTGATTCCTGATTTTAAACTGACAATGTCCCCGGGTGGAAAACCTTTGAGTCTCTTCAAATATTTAGGTAACATCCAGCCTAACAGATCATTGCATGTTGACATACAAAATGATCAAGAACTAGGACATCTGCTTTGGCTTCTGAAAATAATAAATTAATTTAAATTTGCAACTGCAAGGAACTTGAAAAAGTTATTTTCCCAGTTGGGAGAAATAGACAATAATGCCTTAGAGTTTGAAGAGGCACTTTGAGCTACCGGAGAGAGCCTCTAAGTTAGCTAGGGGGCATACAAATTCCAGTACCTAATTAAGAGCACCTGTTGGACACATTTGTAGAATCCTTTTGGGGCTATTTTTGAAAATGTGTTTATGGTGTGCATCAAGTTTTATTTAATGTTTAAGGCTCGTGAATTTTCTCTGTATTAGAAATAATCCTTATTTTATGATCGCTCACAATCCAAATGTAAAGTACATGGGCAAAGCAACTACACATTAAGGTAACTGTTGTTCTCTGCCACACCAGCTTGTTGTGATAAGATTTGTAAGTAACCAGTCCTCTGCTAGTTTTCCTATCTCCTTTCTAACTTCTCTAGGAACTGAAAAACAGCAACAACAACAAAAACCCAGCAGGGTAACATGGCTCATCTCTTGTCCTCAAAGCGCTGTGGCTATTGGTTATATCCCATGTGGTTTTCCTATCTACCCCTTGGGTAAGGTCTGTCTAGGAACATTAGATGACATGTCTGTGTTTGAGTTTATAGTAAACTTTTTTGTTTCCTTGCACTAGAGCTCTGGGGCAGGGCATGTGTTATGGGGGAAGGGATGCTTCACTGTTATTCAGCCAGGTGGCCGAGGCCTACTTGCCAACCTTAAAGGCAGGCCTCCATCCTTCTGTCCCTGTTTGTGTTTACATTATTAAAGTATAAGTTTCAAAAAGTTAAAAACATACTTCATACAACTATAAAATGAGTGTCAAAGATTTTGTTCAATACAGTAATTAATTAGGTTATCAATGAGATGTTAAAATTGTTTCAAATTGCATTAGAGTAACTAGAAATGTATAGGCAATGAAGAATGTTAGAATAAGATTGCTGGGGTTTTCTGTTCATCAGACAGAAATTATTTGCATCTCTACTGTAAATTCTATATGGTTACATCTCCTCCTACAGAATTATAAAATAGCCTCATCAATAGGAAAGTCAGTGCACCATGCACAGCGCTGCACGGAAAGAACACCCGGTAATCTCTTGTTTCCAACATCTGTACCCTATTATATCTCTGAGGTCACGTCCTCAAACAGCTCCCTAAAATTGTTTCTGAAGAATGTGGACTATTAGATTTTTAGCTCCTTGTTTGGAATTGATTGTTCACGTTTGAAAACCTCTCTGTTATTGCTGTTATTGCTTATTTCTCGATAGTATGCCTTGAGTTAGTTCTTAACGCCTCACTATCTTAGGTGCTAGTCCTGACAATAACAGATACAAACCTCAGACCCAAATGGCCAACCCTGATGGCCTCAACCAGATATACAGTATGCGCTCAGGGAAATTCTGAGAAACACACTGCACCATCCGTCCTTACTTGAAGCTTTTATTAGTGTTTTTATTAGGCATTTTATTCATCTTCTTGCTGCAATAATAATGCATTCTAAACTTCACCCAAACCCAATGGCAGCAAACACTCATTTCTTTGCTCATGGGACTATGGTTGGCTATGGCTATGCTGGGTTCTACTGTGATTAACTGGGTTTGATTCCAGGCTGAGGCTCCACCTGCTTCCTCATTTTTCTAGAACTGGGAGCCATTCAGGGCATATACTACTTGTGCTAGATTGCCAAAGGGCAGAACCATATCAAGTTGCATGATTATTGCATCACGTTTCATAGGATCCCCTTAACCAAAGTGAGTTTCTGAGCAAAGCCCACGTCCATAGAGCAGGAAGTATTCTCTGTCCACAGAGGGAGCAGGCGGAAGCTTAATGTTAGATTGACAAAAATCCAACCTATCACAGACATGTATTTTAGGAATAAACCAATTTGTAGGTAATGTAGCTTAGCTAAGATGAGCGCTCCCTGGGGTGAATTGTACACAAGGAATCTTTTAGAATTCTAGCTGGATATACAGAAGTTAATAGTAATGACATTTCTATTTCTTGAACACTTACTTCTGCTAAGTGCCAGGCACTTGGTCAGATGTTAGGACCCATTTTCTCTGATACTAAAAATAAAGCACCTTATAGATAAACAAACTGAGGCTCACAGAGGGTAAATTGTCCAGAGTTCACACCATTAGTAAGTGGCAGAGCTGACTTTTTCTTTTACTTATAACTTACTCATGTCAGGCGTTGTACTAAATGTTTAGAGGTCTTGCACCATTTAATTTTGAAAATAACCATAGTAGGTGCCTCCACTTTTTAATGAGAAAACTACGCTTAATAAGATTAACTTACATGCCAAAGATAAATCAGACACTCTTACCTGGGACTTCAGTATATAATCCATGATCAGATGAAAGAATAGACCTCAAATTCTTAATGAAGTTCTGCTTCTGGGGCTTTTCTTTTTTTCTCCTCTGATAGCAATCTACCTGTCTTCCTCAGTCAATCCGTATCTTGACTTTAAATCACGGCACCTCTCTTCTTGCCTGTGACCTCTGAGCTGTTTGCCTTAATTTTGCCTTTTGATGCAGACCCTTTGTGCTCTGGATCTCCCATTTTAGACTAATAAGCCAGTTCAGTCTATTGATCATACTGTTTGCTTCAGCATTAGGTTTGCCTGTGCTTCTCCCTGAATTGTGCTCCAGCATTACAGCTCAGCAAAAATGCCTAAATTCCATCCCTTGAAGATAAGGAAATAGATTTTCTTTGTAATAATTGGACACAATGCTATGAGTTAGAATGGAAAGATACCTGAAATTGTATTTTTCAGGGCATGTCTATTCACATTGTTTTCATTAATCATTCATTCTTTTTTAAAAAAGATTTCATGTAATGCTTTTATATACAAAACACTGAGAAGCACAGTTCAGGGATATAGAGATGAAAATTAGACATTACTCAGAAATGGATTCCGCCATTAAGAAAATTATACTCACTAGAGAAACTACATAGCAAAATAAAACACCCGGTTGCTAACCTTTGCATCTCTCCTTTCCCCACAGTAGCGACATTTGATCCCTCACCCACATTCTGGTATTTTGTCAGTCTTTATCCGTTGCCCCTATTCCTCTTCCACCCGGTCTGCATTGTTAGGCTCAGTGATACCTCCTACCTGAAAGCTTAATTGCAACTCGATCCTAAGCCAGTCTGGACTGAACTAGGAAACAGATTTGTCTGATCTGCACCCCTCTCAGCCTGTCCCCAGTCTAGATGAATTTAGTATTGTCTTCCTCCTTTCTATTTTTCTGTGAACTCATGCCTCACTGCTGACCAGTGGGCTCTCATTTTGTGTCAAAGCTTCAATTGCTTGCACCTCAGAGTTCTTATTGGAGTAATGGAACCACTGTACCTGGAGTCCTGACTCTCGATCCTTGTTACAAGAGCCGGAACTATGTTCCTATTCTTAACTATTAGACTAGACCGGGTCGAGGAGTTTCTATGAAGTTATGAAATAACTTCAGAACCTTAATGTAGCTAGGCACTGCTCTGAGTGCTTTACAAATACTACAGGGGAGGTAGTATTGTTGTCCCCATTTTGTAGGTGAGGTAACTAAGGGATAGAGAGGTGAAGTAACCCAGGCAGACTGGCTTGGTGTTCATGCACTTAACCACCATGCAACCTGCTTCTCAAGTTACACGTTCCACTTACAGCTGTGTTTTCATTGCCAGCTCCTCCAGCTCTAACATTGTCTGAAGTGCCTATGTCCTCATAGGAAACAGAGCCAATGTTGACTTTGGACCTTCCGTGTCATCTTTGTTGGCCATGGTGCATTGACAAACTGAGTTTTCCCATTAGTACCTACCTCTAGGCTCTACTTTATCCCATTCTTTTTGTTATATTTCTCAATCTCCCACATTCAATTGTTAACCTACCACCATTTTCTTCCTAGTCAGAGTTCACCTTCCCAGTAGCTACATTCTGATCTTCCTCTATCTATCCAGCTTCTGTCAAATGATTCTACCTCATTCCAGTATAGACCTTCTAGCTTGCCCCTTTCTCCTACTCATATATACATATTTAAACATATGCATCAAGAGGTTAACAACTGTCGATCAATACAACAACCAAAAAAGATCAACTATTATGTCATTTGATCCATCTTTCAGCTTTTTACCTTATAAATGGGGGAAGTAGGTACGTCTATACCTATATTAGATGTGTTAATAAGTGTATATGTTTGAAACTTACAGAAAATGGAACCATGTGTCCAAAGCAAAAAAAAACCCAAAAAACAACTGTTTCAAGTGAATATTTGAATATTAATAGGTTTTATGCCTTAAGTACTGACAACTTAAGAATGGATTAGAGATCATTGACAGATTATACAAATTTGACTTCAAAACAGGATTTATTAAATTGTCCATTTATACTGTAAGTTAAAATGTTGACATTCATAAATATAAAAATCAAACGTACATGTGTTGAATTACTACTCAGCATAGTAAACATTGCAATTACAAAAGATTAGAATATACATAATAGGCTTTAGTATGGGCATAGTATCAATATGATATACAGTTATCTTAAACAGTTCATTTGATTGATCTGAAAGTTGACAATTGATGTCTGAAATTAATTAATTTAGATTGATCCTCTTCTCCATTTGCCTCATGGCACTAACAGGAAAAATAAGTAAGATCAGAAGAGTCAATACTCACAAAGATTAGATAATCTCATTTCAGGAAATAAAACGTTGTTTAAAGTCCTTATTCACTGAGCACGTTTTCTCTGCTGATGGGAATTCTCATTCAGTTCTCACAGCGTATGAGAAAAGTGTTGTCCCCATTTGAGAAGAAGCTGCGATTTAGAGTGGTTCAATAATTTGTCCATGGTAACATGGCTGGTAAGTAGTGGAGCCAGGAATAAGCCCCAAGTTTTGTTAAATCACTGAGCATTCTGCAACATTTACATTCTCTCAGCCTCTCAATTATGATGCAATCTTTAAAAAAACGGTTTTCTCCCATGATAAAAAATAGTGAGATATGTATGAGAAATGGAAGAGGGCACAATTATTGATTTCTCCTTTGTTATAAAGCTGAAATGATGGCTTTTGCCAAATCATAGACAAAACGATGAATAAAAACTCATTACTTCTGTATTTAATGTACTATTTAAACACATGAAAGAATATTATTTTGATTGCATTGGCTTAGTTTTTAATAGGAATGTCTTTAATCTAAATTCAATTTGACAGTAAATTAAAGGAGTAGTTGAAATTCTGAATATTTATATTCTTGTTTAATTTGTTTCCCAGAATGTACCTCAGTGGGCGACATAGCTAATACTTTTAACTGACTATAATAACCACATTACATCTGGGATAAATGTAGGGCTTGGTAACAGGCATTTGAAATATATAATATTTAAGCAAGCAATGTATCAGAATGTACATATAGATGACAGAACATTAAGTAACGGCGAAGACAAGATATCTTGGGGTCCTACCTTCCAATTTCTAGGTAGTATTACAGGCATAAAAGGATTGTTTTCCTACACTTAGTGTAGCCAGAGTGTGCATGTTTTTAATATAAGGCTATTTTATAATTCATTTATTCACTTTTGGATAATGAAAAATTCCACGAGTCACTGAAGGCAGTCTATTAGCATTAGTGATAATACAGCCAGAGTAGCATGAAAGGAACAAATTAGAACATGAATTTAGGTAATTATATTTTATTCTATTTTAGAGAAATAAAAATCATTTTAAAAATCTGAATGCTATTATTTTTTAGTAAAATGATAATCATACTGGATTTTAATATATTGTTAATTGATCAGATTTTTAATTTTAAATATATATATTTAATGAGTAATTATTATTGGACATTTGTAGTTTATTGAAAACCTCTTACCAATATATTTTCACATATTGGTCTGTGTGAAGGCATTTTTGAAAACTAACGTTGGCTTTAAAATTATGAAATAAACTTGATCTGAAGATTTGTTTAGTAGCATCTTGAATCTCTGAGGATGCGATCTAATGCAACCCTGGAACTAGGTTTCCTAAGTACCAGGCTTTTCAGAGTCTGTGATTATGGAAATTGGTATAGATGATAGATAAATATATATAGACATAGATATAACTTTTTAGTATCTGTTATGGAAGGTATTGTGTCCCCCCAAAATTTGTATTTTGGAGTCCTAACCCCCAGTGCCTTAGAATGTGGTATTTGGAGGTTGGGCCATTAAAGAGGTAATTAAGGGCAAATAAGTCACTTAATGAGGGTGGTCCCTCATCCGATATGACCAGTATCCTTATAAGAAGAGGGAGAGATGCCAGGGGTGCTCATGCACAGAGAAAAGACCATGAGAGGACACAGCCAGAAGGCAGCCATCTGCACACCAAGGAGAGAGGCCTCAGGGGAAACTAAACCAACTGACACCTTGATCTTGGACTTCTAGCCTCCAGCACTGTGAGAAAATAATTACTGTCATTTAAGCAACCCAGTAGTATTTGGTTTTGGAGGCCTAGCAAACTAATACAGTGTCTTACCATCTACTGAAAGATTCAAATAAAAGTATTCTGTAGAACTTGAAAAGTTAGGAGTTATTTTCACATAGTTTTTCTCCTTCTCTTGTTCTTTAGATAGAGACCTAATTCTGCCATATATTAACTATGTGACCTTAAATATCTCATTTAACTTCCCTTGTATGGGGAACTTCATTTTAAAAAGTCAGAGGTTTATCTCTGAAATTGGTTCAGTTTGCTCTCAAATTTTCCGTTTTTAGTATTGCAAATATAATAAGTGTATAAAAGGCAACTAACCTGAGGAAAATACTTGCCACTGATTATGGCACAGAGTTAATATCTTAGTTTGTATTAAAAAGCAATATTCATTATTAAAAAAGGTACTGAGAATCAAAATAATAAATTGGAAAAGGTAATGAATGTATAACATAAGAAAAACAAATTTAAATATGACTGATGAAGAAACAAAGTGAAAAAATTCCTCAGTCATCGAAATGCAAATAAAACAAGGTTTCATTTTTTGTATACAAAATTTGAAGGCTTCGAAATTACACTAATTTAGTTATAGAGCATATGACATATTTACTATTGTACGAGTAATTAGCAATAATTTGTTGTCAAGTAATTGACAGAATCAAGATTAAAAAAATATTCAGGGCTTCCCTGGTGGCGCAGTGGTTTAGAGTCCGCCTGCCGAGGCAGGGGACACGGGTTCGTGCCCCGGTCCGGGAAGATCCCACATGCCGCGGAGCGTCTGGGCCCGTGAGCCATGGCCGCTGAGCCTGCGCGTCCGGAGCCTGTGCTCTGCAACGGGAGAGGCCACAACAGTGAGAGGCCTGTGTACCACCAAAAAATAAATAAATAAATAAAAAGATAAAAAATATTCAGAGCCTTCAACCCAGTAACTCTCTTTCTGGAGATCTATCTTAAAATATAAACTAAAGTAGTACAAACACTTTAAGATTAATGATTGTAGCATTATTTATGACAGGAAAAACTAGAAAAACTCCAGGGATGCAGTGCGTGAATACTTAAATAAAGCATTTTATGGTAACTTTGAACATAAACAAAAATAAAGCGGATGCACCAAGGAAAATATTGTTGGGGAATACAAGCTTTTATGTTATCAGCAGTTGTAGGTGATAAAAATATGGGTGATTGTTTTCTCCATAAACTTTTAAACATTTTCAAGTTTTCTCTTAGTATTTCTTATTATGACATACACAATTAATTTCCTATCCCAAGCCATTTTCCATTTCTTTCTTACTAACAAAACCGTATTTTAGATAAGCATTATGCTCAGCTAGAAATATTAACTTAGCGTCCCTTGAGGATAATGATGCCATCAGACAGTTGTGCTTAATGAAATATAAGCAGAGGAGATTGAATGAGGCATCCAAGAAATTTATTTAAAATGGGCAGCCACCTTTTGTTCTCTCTCCTTCCCCTTTTCATGCCCAGAATGAAAATCCACTGCTGGAGGTGAAGCAACCGACTTGTGACCACAAGACCACAAATATGAAGCTAAAACCCCATGCCAAGGAAGGCTTAGCAGAAAGACAGAAAGTATCTGTCTCTGATATCATTTTGGATACTGTTCCAGCCCTGAGCTATCTACCTCTAGACGTCTTAAGGGACAAAAATTAAATTCTTAATTTGTTTAAGCCATTGTTTACTTACGTTTTCTGATACTTGCAGCTAAAAGCAATCCCTGACACATTTATATAGGTATTACATATATAAATATATATACTAATTATTGTGTATATTGTATATATTTAAACTGATGGGCTTGTAAGTTTCTATATAATTGCAAATATGCATTTGCAATTATATATGTATATATACATATATATGTGTGCATATATATACATAAATGAATAGGAATAGACTGGACAGAGAAAGAACTACACACACACACCTATGGACAGAGAAAACTACATACATGTACCTGTACATATATGTATGTGGTTCTTTCTCTGTCCAGCATATATTTATTTGTATATATACAGGTGTGCGTGTGTGTGTGTGTATGTGTGTGTGTGTGTAATTCTTTCTCTCTCTAGTGTACTCTTACTTGTGCTTCAAGATTTAGCTCAAAGGTATTCCCCCTGGGAAGTACCCTCATTCTGCTTTCTCATATCTTGAATGTTCCTTTCTTGTAATATGTATGAACTTATATTATAATAATTTATTTGTGTATGTATCATCCCACTTCCTTTGATTATCATTTGAGGGGCAGATATAGTTTCTCAATCATCATTGATATACATTTTAATGGTTGATAGATAGGTAAAAAATTGTAATGATTCACTTACATATTTTCTTTTTAGAATTTTAATTTTGTTGGAGTATACTTGATTTACAGTGTGTTAGTTTCAAATGTACAGCAAAGTGGTTCAATTATACATATATTCATTCTTTTTTAGATTATTTTCTCATATAGCTTATCACAGAATATTGAGTGGAGTTCCCTGTTCTTTACAGTAGGTCCTTGTTGGTTATCTTATATATAGTAGCGTGTGATGTTCATCCCAAGCTCCTGATTTATCCCTACCCCCTACATTTCCCCTTTGGTACCTATAAGTTTGTTTTCGATATCTGTAAGTCTGTTTCTGTTTTGTAAATAAGTTCATTTGTATCGGTTTTTTAAAATTAGATTCCACGTATGAGTGATACCATATAATATCTGTCTTTCTCTGTCTGACTTACTCACTTAGTATGATCATCTCTAGGTCCAACCAGCACTTAGACATTTTCATTTTGATTGTTACTGCTTTAACTAGATAGTGTTCTGAATTCCTTCCCAGTGACCCATGTGCTATTATGTACAAAACAGTTATTCAGTGATATCATTAATTAACTGGTAATATATGCAATACAACATATCTATTAGGGTTTCTGATATCTGCAACTGGCACCTAAAACATGAAGCATTAGGCCTGATGTTCAATGTTCTAGCATCCAGATTCAAAGAATGAGAGGCTATTTTCAAATATTTACATAGGTGGCCTTATTCAAGGAATGCACCAACGACGGTGTTGCAAGTGGCCTAGCACACAGGTTCTGAAACCACACTGTGTGGGTGTTGGCCTGAGCCCCACTAGTTACTAGCTCTGTAAATTCATGCAAGTCACTTAATCGTTTATATCTTAGATTCCTCATTGGTAATACAAGGATAATAATAGCATCTCCTTATATTCTTTTGGTGAGAATTTAAACACTTAAAACAACATTAGGCATTTAGGAAGTTCTCGATAAATGCTATGTATTATAAATAACGGTTTGCAGTCAACTTGAATAATAGATCCCAATCTGCCATTTAAAAAATACCTCTCAGGAGTTACCTTTCCAGAATGTCTATTATTTTCTTTTTTCATTGCTTCATTAAATCCTCAGTTAAGTAATATATTTTATATTATAGTAATTTAGATTCAGGATATAATGCTGAATTTCCTAACATAGCTTCTCAATATGAAAATAATAAATAGTTCTTTAGTATGAACAAAAATGAATCAGAATGAGGTTGAAATTATCTCCAAATTAGTTTTGTGATGAGGATCTATAGATTGTAATTCAGTCTATTTCTTTGTCTCTATTAGGTTAGAGATGTTCCCTGGGGAAATGTGAAGTTTATATATTTGTATGCATGATTTGTAAAGATGCCATTGATGGGAGTTATGTGATAGTCTTTAGAAAGCTTGTGTGATAAATTTCAGTTCTTAAATGAATTTCCTTTCAAAACACTGTTCTCTGAATTTAGTTTCCCCTTTTATCAGAAAACTTTCACTGTCACAAAATACGTATTTAAATATTATGAATATCAGAAACAAAGTCAGTTGTCTCTATGATTACATTATGAATCCATTTTTTAAAAATTGAAGTATAGTTGATTTACAGTGTTGTGATAATTTCTGTTGTACAGCAAAGTGATTCAGTTATACATATATATACATTCTTTTTCACGTTTTTCATTATGGTTTATCACAGGATATTGAATATAGTTCCCTGTGCTAAACAGTAGGACCTTGTTTTTTATCCATTCTATATATAATAGTTTGCATCTGTGATTACATTAAACATTAAATAGAATCATAAATGTATTCTGGAAGAGAAAAAAACAAATTACTTTTAAGTATCCTAAAATAAACGTAATTTTTTCCATATTCCTAAGTTGTACTTTCCAATGTGAAATGACTAATTATAACTTGCTTTCTTAGTTGTATATGTGTGTGTGTATTTAAACAGCTTGTGTGTATATATGTGTGTGTATGCATAAATATTTTAAATTTCCATTTTTGAAAGCAC
Source organism: Neophocaena asiaeorientalis asiaeorientalis (assembly GCF_003031525.2). Taxonomy (NCBI): domain Eukaryota; kingdom Metazoa; phylum Chordata; class Mammalia; order Artiodactyla; family Phocoenidae; genus Neophocaena; species Neophocaena asiaeorientalis. The sequence goes on along the minus strand of NW_020185337.1, from coordinate 17,693,021 downwards.
AGCCAATTGGACACCTGTACATTCACCAAAATTATGCTATTTGTTTATTTATTCAATTCATTCCTTAAAGCTTTATTGAGAGCTTAACAGGTACTGAGCATTCTAGGTGCTAGGGAGGAGTAGAACAGATAAAGTCCTATTCTCATGGAGATTATTTACTATAATATTTTACATTTTAAATGTAATGTGTTTATTGATTGCTAAATAGAAGTTAAGAATAATGTTTCCAGTTTTGTACATATGGTGTATGGCATATTCCAGTAGCTCATTTATTTGTTCATTCTGCAAATACTTATTTGTTATCTAATATGAGCTAAGTACTTGTGATAGTTATTAAGGCTATTTACATAGACACTTGAGATTACAGTTTTCTGCTCTCTCCCATGTTACTTGCTTTGGAAAATAAAATGTAAATGGGAGTCATGACTTCTGTTACTTTGAATAGATTTAAAGGTCAAAGTGATCCTGGACAATGGGGCAAGTGGGGGCTCCGTTTAGCCTGTGTGATTGAGTGACTGTGATGAACAGAGCTCCATTCAAGATTCACATTGCCCTGTAGACTGAGGTAAAAGATACATCCACTGTGTGAAGGCGTAAAATGTTGGAATTGGTTTTGTTAATTAGGCATAACTTAACATATGCTGACTAATGTTGCACCATTCTAGGTGCTGAAGATCTGCCTATATAGAGCTTATATGTTCAAGCAGTGAAACTAAAAATTAAAAATAATAACGATAAATTGATACTTAATATTGTTACTGAGTCCAAGCTCATACTGCTCGCCATACACCAGGCCAATAAATTGAGAGACGAGTTTTTGGGGCAAGGAATATAGCAACTTTATTCAGAAAGCAGAGACCAAAAAGATGGTGGACTAGTGTCCCACAGAACCGTCTTACCCAGGTTAGAATTCAGGCTTCTTTTATACTAAAAGGGGCAAGGGTGTAGTTGATTGTTGCCGACTTCTTGATGCCAGAATCCTTTATTTTTGCAGCTTTCCTCCTAGGTCTTGTCACAATGTTTCCATAAAACTCTAACAAGACAAATATTATTCTTTATTATACAACTTTTTATCTTTATATGAATGGAAAAGTATTATACTTTTACAGGTCAGAGCCTTGAGAGTGGGCTATCCTGTGTATTTCAGGCTTTAGGCAACATTCTTTTTTTTTAGTGATTAATTTACAGCAAAAGCAATAGAATATAAAGGTTAAAGTAAAGGAAACAGATCCAATATGGAGTCAGATTTGTTCTTCCCTATTACAATATGAAGACAGATTGTGAAAAGTGCTATTAAAATAATAAAGAATGGCAGTGGATGCTATTTTAGATAGAATGTCAGGAGAGTCATTTCTGCAGAAATAACACTTGTTCAGAGCCCTGACTTGAAGAAGGACAAGAGCCGGGCTTCCCTGGTGGTGCAGTGGTTGAGAGTCGGCCTGCCGATGCAGGTGACACGGGTTCGTGCCCCGGTCCGGGAAGATTCCACATGCCACAGAGCGGCTGGGCCCGTGAGCCATGGTCGCTGAGCCTGCG